>NC_080465.1:60544942-60809942 GCF_028018845.1 Melospiza georgiana | reverse complement strand
TCCCTTCCCTTCCCTTCCCTTCCCTTCCCTTCCCTTCCCTTCCCTTCCCTCTTCCCTGAACCTTCCCTGAACCTTCCCTTCCCTTCCCTTCCCTTCCCTTCCCTTCCCTTCCCTTCCCTTCCTTCCCTTCCCTTCCCTTCCCTTCCCTTCCCTTCCCTTCCCTTCCCTTCCCTTCCCTTCCCTTCCCTTCCCTTCCCTTCCCTTCCCTTCCCTTCCCTTCCCGAACCTTCCCTTCCCTTCCCTTCCCTTCCCTTCCCTTCCCTGAACCTTCCCTGAACCTTCCCTGAACCTTCCCTGAACCTTCCCTGAACCTTCCCTGAACCTTCCCTGAACCTTCCCTGAACCTTCCCTGAACCTTCCCCTGAACCTTCCCTTCCCTTCCCTTCCCTTCCCTTCCCTTCCCTTCCCTTCCCTTCCCTTCCCTTCCCTTCCCTTCCCTGAACCCTTCCCTTCCCTTCCCTTCCCTTCCCTTCCCTGAACCTTCCCTTCCCTTCCCTTCCCTTCCCTTCCCTTCCCTTCCCTTCCCTTCCCTTCCCTTCCCTTCCCTTCCCTTCCCTTCCCTTCCCTTCCCTTCCCTTCCCTTCCCTTCCCTTCCCTTCCCTTCCCTTCCGAACCTTCCCTTCCCGAACCTTCCCTTCCCGAACCTTCCCTTCCCTTCCCTTCCCTTCCCTTCCCTTCCCTTCCCTTCCCTTCCCTTCCTTCCCTTCCCTTCCCTTCCCTTCCCTTCCCTTCCTTCCCTTCCCTTCCCTTCCTTCCCTTCCCTTCCCTGAACCTTCCCTGAACCTTCCCTGAACCTTCCCTGAACCTTCCCTGAACCTTCCCTGAACCTTCCCTGAACCTTCCCTGAACCTTCCCTGAACCTTCCCTTCCCTTCCCTGAACCTTCCCTTCCCTTCCCTGAACCTTCCCTGAACCTTCCTTCCCTTCCCTTCCCTTCCCTTCCCTTCCTTCCCTTCCCTTCCCTGAACCTTACCTTCCCTTCCCTTCCCTTCCCTTCCCTTCCCTTCCCTTCCCTTCCTTCCCTTCCCTTCCCTTCCCTTCCCTTCCCTTCCCTTCCCTTCCCTTCCCTTCCCTTCCTTCCCTTCCCTTCCCTTCCCTTCCCTTCCCTTCCCTTCCCTTCCCTTCCCTTCCCTTCCCTTCCCTTCCCGAACCTTCCCTTCCCGAACCTTCCCTTCCCTTCCCTTCCCTGAACCTTCCCTTCCCTTCCCTTCCCTTCCCTTCCCTTCCCTTCCCTTCCCTTCCCTTCCCTTCCCTTCCCTTCCCTTCCTTCCCTTCCCTTCCCTTCCCTTCCCTTCCCTTCCCTTCCCTTCCCTTCCCTTCCCTTCCCTGAACCTTCCCTGAACCTTCCCTGAACCTTCCCTGAACCTTCCCTGAACCTTCCCTGAACCTTCCCTGAACCTTCCCTTCCCTGAACCTTCCCTGAACCTTCCCTGAACCTTCCCTGAACCTTCCCTGAACCTTCCCTGAACCTTCCCTGAACCTTCCCTTCCCTGAACCTTCCCTGAACCTTCCCTTCCCTTCCCTTCCCTTCCCTTCCCTTCCCTTCCCTTCCCTTCCCTTCCCTTCCCGAACCTTCCCTTCCCTTCCCTTCCCTTCCCTTCCCTTCCCTTCCCTTCCCGAACCTTCCCTTCCCTTCCCTTCCCTTCCCTTCCCTTCCCTTCCCTTCCCTTCCCTTCCCTTCCCTGAACCTTCCCTTCCCTGAACCTTCCCTTCCCTGAACCTTCCCTTCCCTGAACCTTCCCTTCCCTGAACCTTCCCTTCCCTTCCCTTCCCTTCCCTTCCCTTCCCTTCCCTTCCCTTCCCTGAACCTTCCCTTCCCTTCCCTTCCCTTCTCTTCCCTTCCCTTCCCTTCCCTTCCCTTCCCTTCCCTTCCCTTCCCTTCCCTTCCCTTCCCTTCCCTTCCCTTCCTTCCCTTCCCTTCCCTTCCCTTCCCTTCCCTTCCCTTCCCTTCCCTTCCCTTCCCTTCCCTTCCCTTCCCTTCCCTTCCCTTCCCTTCCCTTCCCTTCCTTCCCTTCCCTTCCCTTCCCTTCCCGAACCTTCCCTTCCCGAACCTTCCCTTCCCTTCCCTTCCCTGAACCTTCCCTTCCCTTCCCTTCCCTTCCCTTCCCTTCCCTTCCCTTCCCTTCCCTTCCCTTCCCTGAACCTTCCCTTCCCTGAACCTTCCCTTCCCTTCCTTTCCCTTCCCTTCCCTTCCCTTCCCTTCCCTTCCCTTCCTTCCCTTCCCTTCCCTTCCCTTCCCTTCCCTTCCCTTCCCTTCCCTTCCCTTCCCTTCCCTTCCCTTCCCTTCCCTTCCCTTCCTTCCCTTCCCTTCCCTTCCCTTCCTTCCCTTCCCTTCCCTTCCCTTCCCTTCCCTTCCCTTCCCGAACCTTCCCGAACCTTCCCGAACCTTCCCGAACCTTCCCGAAACTTCCCTTCCCGAACCTTCCCTTCCCTGAACCTTCCTTTCCCGAACCTTCCCTTCCCTTCCCTTCCCTTCCCTTCCCTTCCCTTCCTTCCCTTCCCGAACCTTCCCTTCCCTTCCCTTCCCTTCCCTTCCCTTCCCTTCCCTTCCCCTTCCCTTCCCTTCCCTTCCCTTCCCTTCCCTTCCCTTCCCTTCCCTTCCCTTCCCTTCCCTTCCCTTCCCTTCCCTTCCCTTCCCTTCCCTTCCCGAACCTTCCCGAACCTTCCCTTCCCTTCCCTTCCCTTCCCCTTCCCTTCCCTTCCTTTCCCTTCCCTTCCCTTCCCTTCCATTCCCTTCCCTTCCCTGAACCTTCCCTGAACCTTCCCTGAACCTTCCTGAACCTTCCCTTCCCTTCCCTTCCCTTCCCTTCCCTTCCCTTCCCTTCCCTTCCCTTCCCTTCCCTTCCCTTCCCTTCCCTTCCCTTCCCTTCCCTTCCCTTCCCTTCCCTTCCCTTCCCTTCCCTGAACCTTCCCTTCCCTGAACCTTCCCTTCCCTGAACCTTCCCCTGAACCTTCCCTTCCCTGAACCTTCCCTTCCCTGAACCTTCCCTTCCCTGAACCTTCCCTTCCCTGAACCTTCCCTCCCTTCCCTTCCCTTCCCTTCCCTTCCCTGAACCTTCCCTTCCCTTCCCTCCCTTCCCTTCCCTTCCCTTCCCTTCCCTTCCCTTCCCTTCCCTTCCCTTCCCTTCCCTTCCCTTCCCTTCCCTTCCCTTCCCTTCCCTTCCCTTCCCTTCCCTTCCTTCCCTTCCCTTCCCTTCCCTTCCCTTCCCTTCCCTTCCTTCCCTTCCCTTCCCTTCCCTTCCCGAACCTTCCCGAACCTTCCCGAACCTTCCCGAACCTTCCCTTCCCGAACCTTCCCTTCCGAACCTTCCCTTCCCGAACCTTCCCTTCCCTTCCCGAACCTTCCCGAACCTTCCCGAACCTTCCCGAACCTTCCCTTCCCGAACCTTCCCTTCCCTTCCCTTCCCTTCCCTTCCCGAACCTTCCCTTCCCTTCCCGAACCTTCCCTTCCCTTCCTTCCCTTCCCTTCCCTTCCCTTCCCTTCCTTCCCTTCCCTTCCCGAACCTTCCCGAACCTTCCCTTCCCTTCCCTTCCCGAACCTTCCCTTCCCGAACCTTCCCTTCCCGAACCTTCCCTTCCCTTCCCTTCCCTTCCCTTCCCTTCCCTTCCCTTCCCTTCCTTCCTGAACCTTCCCTGAACCTTCCCTTCCCTTCCTTCCTTCCCTTCCCTTCCCTTCCCTTCCCTTCCCTTCCCTTCCCTTCCCTTCCCTTCCTTCCCTTCCCTTCCCTTCCTTCCCTTCCCTTCCCTTCCCTTCCCTTCCCTTCCCTTCCCTTCCCTTCCTTCCCTTCCCTTCCCTTCCCTTCCTTCCCTTCCCTTCCCTGAACCTTCCCTGAACCTTCCCTTCCCTTCCCTTTCCTGAACCTTCCCTGAACCTTCCCTGAACCTTCCCTGAACCTTCCTGAACCTTCCCTAAACCTTCCTGAACCTTCCCTGAACCTTCCCTGAACCTTCCCTTCCCTGAACCTTCCCTTCCCTGAACCTTCCCTTCCCTTCCCTGAACCTTCCCTTCCCTTCCCTGAACCTTCCCTTCCCTTCCCTTCCCTTCCCTGGACCTTCCCTTCCCTTCCCTTCCTTCCCTTCCCTTCCCTTCCCTTCCCTTCCCTTCCTTCCCTTCCCTTCCCTTCCCTTCCCTTCCCTTCCCTTCCCTTCCCTTCCCTTCCCTTCCCTTCCCTTCCCTTCCCTTCCCTTCCCTTCCCTTCCCTTCCCTTCCTTCCCTTCCCTTCCTTCCCTTCCCTCCCTTCCCTTCCCTTCCCTGAACCTTCCCTGAACCTTCCCTGAACCTTCCCTGAACCTTCCCTGAACCTTCCCTTCCCTTCCCTGAACCTTCCCTTCCCTGAACCTTCCTGAACCTTCCCTTCCCTGAACCTTCCCTTCCCTGAACCTTCCCTTCCCTTCCCTTCCCTTCCCTGAACCTTCCTTCCCTGAACCTTCCCTTCCCTGAACCTTCCCTTCCCTGAACCTTCCCTGAACCTTCCCTTCCCTGAACCTTCCCTTCCCTGAACCTTCCCTTCCCTTCCCTTCCCTTCCCTTCCCTTCCCTTCCCTTCCCTTCCCTTCCCTTCCCTTCCCTTCCCTTCCCTTCCCTTCCCTTCCCTTCCATTCCCTTCCCGAACCTTCCCTTCCCTTTCCTTCCCTTCCCTTCCCTGAACCTTCCCTTCCCTTCCCTTCCCTTCCCTTCCCTTCCCTTCCCTTCCCTTCCCTTCCCTTCCCTTCCCTTCCTTCCCTTCCCTTCCCTTCCCTTCCCTTCCCTTCCCTTCCTTCCCTTCCCTTCCCTTCCTTCCCTTCCCTTCCTTCCCTTCCCTTCCCTTCCCTTCCCTTCCCTTCCCTTCCCTGAACCTTCCCTTCCCTTCCCTTCCTTCCCTTCCCTTCCCTTCCCTTCCCTTCCCTTCCCTTCCCTTCCCTTCCCTTCCCTTCCCTTCCTTCCCTTCCCTTCCCTTCCCTTCCCTTCCCTTCCCTTCCCTTCCCTTCCCTTCCCTTCCCTTCCCTTCCCTTCCTTCCCTTCCCTTCCCTTCCCTTCCCTTCCCTTCCCTTCCCTTCCCTTCCCTGAACCTTCCCTTCCCTGAACCTTCCCTTCCCTGAACCTTCCCTGAACCTTCCCTGAACCTTCCCTGAACCTTCCCTGAACCTTCCCTGAACCTTCCCTTCCCTGAACCTTCCCTTCCCTTCCCTTCCCTTCCCTTCCCTTCCCTTCCCTTCCCTTCCCTTCCCTTCCTTCCCTTCCCTTCCTTCCCTTCCCTTCCCTTCCCTTCCCTTCCTTCCCTTCCCTTCCTTCCCTTCCCTTCCCTTCCTTCCCTTCCCTTCCCTTCCCTTCCCTTCCCTTCCCTTCCCTTCCTTCCCTTCCTTCCCTGACCCTTCCCTTCCCTTCCCTTCCCTTCCCTTCCCTTCCCTTCCCTTCCCTTCCCTTCCCTTCCCTTCCCTTCCCTTCCCTTCCCTTCCCTTCCCTTCCCTTCCCTTCCCTTCCCTTCCCTTCCCTTCCCTTCCCTTCCCTTCCCTTCCCTTCCCTTCCCTTCCCTTCCCTTCCCTGAACCTTCCCTGAACCTTCCCTTCCCTTCCCTTCCCTTCCCTTCCCTTCCCTTCCCTTCCCTGAACCTTCCCTGAACCTTCCCTTCCCTTCCCTTCCCTTCCCTGAACCTTTCCTTCCCTTCCCTTCCCTGAACCTTCCCTGAACCTTCCCTGAACCTTCCCTGAACCTTCCCTGAACCTTCCCTGAACCTTCCCTGAACCTTCCCTGAACCTTCCCTGAACCTTCCCTTCCCTTCCCTGAACCTTCCCTTCCCTTCCCTTCCCTTCCCTTCCCTTCCCTTCCCTTCCCTTCCCTTCCCTTCCCTTCCCTTCCCTTCCCTTCCCTTCCCTTCCCTTCCCTTCCCTTCCCTTCCCTTCCCTTTCCTCCTTCCCTTCCCTTCCCTTCCCTGAACCTTCCCTGAACCTTCCCTGAACCTTCCCTGAACCTTCCCTGAACCTTCCCTGAACCTTCCCTGAACCTTCCCTGAACCTTCCTGAACCTTCCCTGAACCTTCCCTTCCCTGAACCTTCCCTTCCCTTCCCTTCCCTTCCATTCCCTTCCCTTCCCTGAACCTTCCCTGAACCTTCCCTGAACCTTCCTGAACCTTCCCTTTCCCTTCCCTTTCCCTTCCTTCCCTTCCCTTCCTTCCTTCCCTTCCCTTCCCTTCCCTTCCTTCCCTTCCCTTCCCTTCCCTGAACCTTCCCTTCCCTTCCCTTCCCTGAACCTTCCCTTCCCTGAACCTTCCCTTCCCTTCCCTTCCCTTCCCTTCCCTTCCCTTCCCTTCCCTTCCCTTCCCTTCCCTTCCCTTCCCTTCCCTTCCTCTCCTTCCCTTCCCTTCCCTTCCTTCCCTTCCCTTCCCTGAACCTTCCCTTCCCTTCCCTTCCCTTCCCTGAACCTTCCCTTCCCTTCCCTTCCCTTCCCTGAACCTTCCCTTCCCTTCCCTTCCCGAACCTTCCCTTCCCTTCCCTTCCCTTCCCTTCCCTTCTCCTTCCTTCCCTTCCCTTCCCTTCCCTTCCCTTCCCTTCCCTTCCTTCCCTTCCTCCCTTCCCTGAACCTTCCCTGAACCTTCCTTCCCTTCCCTTCCCTTCCTTCCTTCCCTTCCCTTCCCTTCCCTTCCCTTCCCTTCCCTTCCCTTCCCTTCCCTTCCCTTCCTCTTCCCTTCCCTTCCCGAACCTTCCCTTCCCTTCCCTTCCGAACCTTCCCGAACCTTCCCGAACTATCCCGAACCTTCCCGAACCTTCCCGAACCTTCCCTTCCCGAACCTTCCCTTCCCTTCCCTTCCCTTCCCTTCCCTTCCCTTCCCTTCCCTTCCCTTCCCTTCCCTTCCCTTCCCTTCCCGAACCTTCCCTTCCCGAACCTTCCCTTCCCTTCCCTTCCCCTTCCCTTCCCTTCCCTCTCCTTCCCTTCCTTCCCTTCCCTTCCCTTCCCGTCCCTTCCTTCCCTTCCCTTCCCTTCCCTTCCCTTCCCTTCCCTTCCCTTCCCTTCCTTCCTTCCCTCCTTCCCGAACCTTCCCTTCCCGAACCTTCCCTTCCCGAACCTTCCCTTCCCTTCCCTTCCCTTCCCTTCCCTTCCCTTCCCTTCCCTTCCCTTCCCTTCCCTTCCCTTCCCTTCCCTTCCCTTCCCTGAACCTTCCCTTCCCTGAACCTTCCCTTCCCTTCCCTTCCCTTCCCTTCCCTTCCCTTCCCTTCCTGAACCTTCCTCCTTCCCTTCCCTTCCCTTCCCTTCCCTTCCCTTCCCTTCCCTTCCCTTCCCTTCCCTTCCCTTCCCTTCCCTTCCCTTCCTTCCTGAACCTTCCCTGAACCTTCCCTGAACCTTCCCTTCCCTTCCCTTCCCTGAACCTTCCCTGAACCTTCCCTGAACCTTCCCTGAACCTTCCCTGAACCTTCCCTGAACCTTCCCTAAACCTTCCCTGAACCTTCCCTGAACCTTCCCTGAACCTTCCCTTCCCTGAACCTTCCCTTCCCTGAACCTTCCCTTCCCTTCCCTGAACCTTCCCTTCCCTTCCCTGAACCTTCCCTTCCCTTCCCTTCCCTTCCCTGGACCTTCCCTTCCCTGAACCTTCCCTTCCCTTCCCTTCTCTTCTCCTTCCCTTCCCTTCCCTTCCCTTCCCTTCCCTTCCCTTCCCTTCCCTTCCCTTCCCTTCCCTTCCCTTCCCTTCCCTTCCCTTCCCTTCCCTTCCCTTCCCTTCCCTTCCCTTCCCTTCCCTTCCCTTCCCTTCCCTTCCCTTCCCTTCCCTTCCCTTCCCTTCCCTTCCCTTCCCTTCCCTTCCCTTCCCTTCCCTTCCCTTCCCTTCCCTGAACCTTCCCTTCCCTGAACCTTCCCTTCCCTGAACCTTCCCTTCCCTGAACCTTCCCTGAACCTTCCCTTCCCTGAACCTTCCCTTCCCTGAACCTTCCCTTCCCTTCCCTTCCCTGAACCTTCCCTTCCCTGAACCTTCCCTTCCCTGAACCTTCCCTTCCCTGAACCTTCCCTGAACCTTCCCTTCCCTGAACCTTCCCTTCCCTGAACCTTCCCTTCCCTGAACCTTCCCTTCCCTTCCCTTCCCTTCCCTTCCCTTCCCTTCCCTTCCCTTCCCTTCCCTTCCCTTCCCTTCCCTTCCCTTCCCTTCCCTTCCCTTCCCTTCCCTTCCCTTCCCTTCCCTTCCCTTCCCTTCCCGAACCTTCCCTTCCCGAACCTTCCCTTCCCTTCCCGAACCTTCCCTGAACCTTCCCTTCCCGAACCTTCCCTGAACCTTCCCTTCCCTTCCCTTCCCTTCCCTTCCCTTCCCTTCCCTTCCCTTCCCTTCCCTTCCCTTCCCTTCCCTTCCCTTCCCTTCCCTTCCCTTCCCTTCCCTTCCCTTCCCTTCCCTTCCCTTCCCTTCCCTTCCCTTCCCTTCCCTTCCCTTCCCTTCCCTTCCCTTCCCTTCCCTGAACCTTCCCTGAACCTTCCCTGAACCTTCCCTGAACCTTCCCTTCCCTGAACCTTCCCTTCCCTGAACCTTCCCTTCCCTGAACCTTCCCTTCCCTGAACCTTCCCTGAACCTTCCCTGAACCTTCCCTGAACCTTCCCTGAACCTTCCCTGAACCTTCCCTGAACCTTCCCTGAACCTTCCCTGAACCTTCCCTTCCCTGAACCTTCCCTTCCCTTCCCTGAACCTTCCCTTCCCTTCCCTTCCCTTCCCTTCCCTTCCCTTCCCTGAACCTTCCCTTCCCTTCCCTTCCCTTCCCTTCCCTTCCCTTCCCTTCCCTTCCCTTCCCTTCCCTTCCCTTCCCTTCCCTTCCCTTCCCTTCCCTTCCCTTCCCTTCCCTTCCCTTCCCTTCCCTTCCCTTCCCTTCCCTTCCCTTCCCTTCCCTTCCCTTCCCTTCCCTTCCCTTCCCTTCCCTTCCCTTCCCTTCCCTTCCCTTCCCTTCCCTTCCCTTCCCTTCCCTTCCCTTCCCTTCCCTTCCCTTCCCTTCCCTTCCCTTCCCTTCCCTTCCCTTCCCTTCCCTTCCCTTCCCTTCCCTTCCCTTCCCTGAACCTTCCCTGAACCTTCCCTTCCCTTCCCTTCCCTTCCCTTCCCTTCCCTTCCCTTCCTTTCCCTTCCCTTCCCTTCCCTTCCCTTCCCTTCCCTTCCCTGAACCTTCCCTGAACCTTCCCTGAACCTTCCCTGAACCTTCCCTGAACCTTCCCTGAACCTTCCCTGAACCTTCCCTGAACCTTCCCTGAACCTTCCCTTCCCTGAACCTTCCCTGAACCTTCCCTTCCCTTCCCTTCCCTTCCCTGAACCTTCCCTTCCCTTCCCTTCCCTTCCCTTCCCTTCCCTTCCCTTCCCTTCCCTTCCCTTCCCTTCCCTTCCCTTCCCTTCCCTTCCCTTCCCTTCCCTTCCCTTCCCTTCCCTTCCCTTCCCTTCCCTTCCCTTCCCTTCCCTTCCCTGAACCTTCCCTTCCCTTCCCTGAACCTTCCCTTCCCTGAACCTTCCCTGAACCTTCCCTTCCCTTCCCTTCCCTTCCCTTCCCTTGCCTTCCCTGAACCTTCCCTTCCTTTCCCTTCCCTTCCCTTCCCTTGCCTTCCCTTCCCTTCCCTTCCCTTCCCTTCCCTTCCCTTCCCTTCCCTTCCCTTCCCTTCCCTTCCCTTCCCTGAACCTTCCCTGAACCTTCCCTGAACCTTCCCTTCCCTTCCCTGAACCTTCCCTTCCCTTCCCTTCCCTTCCCTTCCCTTCCCTTCCCTTCCCTTCCCTTCCCTTCCCTTCCCTTCCCTTCCCTTCCCTTCCCTTCCCTGAACCTTCCCTTCCCTTCCCTTCCCTGAACCTTCCCTTCCCTGAACCTTCCCTGAACCTTCCCTTCCCTTCCCTTCCCTTCCCTTCCCTTCCCTTCCCTTCCCTTCCCTTCCCTTCCCTTCCCGAACCTTCCCGAACCTTCCCGAACCTTCCCGAACCTTCCCGAACCTTCCCGAACCTTCCCTTCCCTTCCCTTCCCTGAACCTTCCCATCCCTGAACCTTCCCTTCCCTTCCCTTCCCTTCCCTTCCCTTCCCTTCCCTTCCCTTCCCTTCCCTTCCCTTCCCTTCCCTTCCCTTCCCTTCCCTTCCCTTCCCTTCCCGAACCTTCCCTTCCCTTCCCTTCCCTTCCCTTCCCTTCCCTTCCCTTCCCTTCCCTTCCCTTCCCTTCCCTTCCCTTCCCTTCCCTTCCCTTCCCTTCCCTTCCCTTCCCTTCCCTTCCCTTCCCTTCCCTTCCCTTCCCTTCCCTTCCCTTCCCTTCCCTTCCCTTCCCTTCCCTTCCCTTCCCTGAACCTTCCCTTCCCTTCCCTTCCCTTCCCTTCCCTTCCCTTCCCTTCCCTGAACCTTCCCTGAACCTTCCCTGAACCTTCCCTGAACCTTCCCTTCCCTGAACCTTCCCTTCCCTGAACCTTCCCTGAACCTTCCCTGAACCTTCCCTTCCCTTCCCTTCCCTTCCCTGAACCTTCCCTTCCCTTCCCTTCCCTTCCCTTCCCTTCCCTTCCCTTCCCTTCCCTTCCCTTCCCTTCCCTTCCCTTCCCTTCCCTTCCCTTCCCTTCCCTTCCCTTCCCTTCCCTTCCCTTCCCTTCCCTTCCCTTCCCTTCCCTTCCCTTCCCTTCCCTTCCCTTCCCTTCCCTGAACCTTCCCTGAACCTTCCCTGAACCTTCCCTGAACCTTCCCTGAACCTTCCCTTCCCTTCCCTTCCCTTCCCTTCCCTTCCCTTCCCTTCCCTTCCCTTCCCTTCCCTTCCCTTCCCTTCCCTTCCCTTCCCTTCCCTTCCCTTCCCTTCCCTTCCCTTCCCTTCCCTTCCCTTCCCTTCCCTTCCCTTCCCTTCCCTTCCCTTCCCTTCCCTTCCTTCCCTTCCCTTCCCTGAACCTTCCCTGAACCTTCCCTGAACCTTCCCTGAACCTTCCCTGAACCTTCCCTGAACCTTCCCTGAACCTTCCCTGAACCTTCCCTGAACCTTCCCTGAACCTTCCCTGAACCTTCCCTGAACCTTCCCTTCTCTGAGCCTTCCCTTCCCTGAACCTTCCCTTCCCTTCCCTGAACCTTCCCTTCCCTGAACCTTCCCTTCCCTGAACCTTCCCTTCCCTGAACCTTCCCTGAGCCTTCCCTGAACCTTCCCTGAACCTTCCCTTCCCTGAACCTTCCCTTCCCTTCCCTGAACCTTCCCTTCCCTGAACCTTTCCTTCCCTGAACCTTCCCTGAACCTTCCCTGAACCTTCCCTGAACCTTCCCTTCCCTGAACCTTCCCTTCCCTGAACCTTCCCTTCCCTTGAACCTTCCCTTCCCTGAACCTTCCCTGAACCTTCCCTGAACCTTCCCTTCCTTTCCCTTCCCTTCCCTTCCCTGAACCTTCCCTGAACCTTCCCTGAACCTTCCCTGAACCTTCCCTGAACCTTTCCTTCCCTGAACCTTCCCTGAACCTTCCCTGAACCTTCCCTTCCCTGAACCTTCCCTTCCCTGAACCTTCCCTTCCCTTGAACCTTCCCTTCCCTGAACCTTCCCTGAACCTTCCCTGAACCTTCCCTTCCTTTCCCTTCCCTTCCCTTCCCTGAACCTTCCCTGAACCTTCCCTGAACCTTCCCTGAACCTTCCCTGAACCTTCCCTTCCCTGAACCTTCCCTGAACCTTCCCTGAACCTTCCCTTCCCTGAACCTTCCCTTCCCTGAACCTTCCCTTCCCTTGAACCTTCCCTTCCCTTCCCTTCCCTGAACCTTCCCTGAACCTTCCCTTCCTTTCCCTTCCCTTCCCTTCCCTGAACCTTCCCTGAACCTTCCCTGAACCTTCCCTGAACCTTCCCTGAACCTTCCCTTCCCTGAACCTTCCCTGAACCTTCCCTGAACCTTCCCTGAACCTTCCCTGAACCTTCCCTGAACCTTCCTTTCCCAGAACCTTCCCTTCCCTTCCCCTCCCAGAACCTTCCCTTCCCTTCCCTTCCTAGAACCTTCCCAGAACCTTCCCAGAACATTTCCAGAACCTGTCCAGAACCTTTCCTTCCCTTGCCTTTCCCTTTCTTTATCAGTTTCACTCACTTTTCTGCCATTTTGTCTTCTCTACCACTGTTTTCTTGGCCGTGCCATGTATGGAGATTTCTGTTGCAACACCCATTGACTTCCTACCCCTTCACTACATTGACTTGTCTCTCGTCCCCCATCTTGCATTTCCTTGTCAGTCGTGACCATTCCTTTCCTTTGCATTCCTGATCCATGCATATCCTTCCCTTGCCTTTCTTACTAATCCAGTACCTCGCACTGACTTGCTCACCTATTCTTCTTTCACTTCCCATTTGTCCAGCTCCAATCCTTCGCAGAATCACAGATTCACAGAATCACAGAAATTCAAGGTTGGAAGAGACCTGTCAGATCATCAAGTCCAACCCATGTTCTAACAATTCAACTAGATCATGGCACAAAGTGCCACATCCAGTCTTTTTTTGAACTCTTCAAGGGATGATGACTCCACCACCTCACTGGGTAGATGATTCCAGTATCTGACCACTCTTTCCGTGAAATACTTCCTTCTTAATCCTAACTTGCATCTCCCTTGAGGCAGCTTGAGACTGTGTCCTCTTGTTCTATCTGTTGTCGCCCGGAGAAAGAGACCGACCCCCAGCTCACCACAGCCACCCTTCAGGAAGTTGTAGAGAGTAATGAGGTCGCCCCTTAGTCTCCTTTTCTCCAGGCTAAACAACCCCAGCTCCCTCAGTTGTTCTTCATATGGCTTGTACTCCAAGCCCCTCACCAACCTTGTTGCTCTCCTCTGGACACGCTCAAGCATCTCAACGTCCCTCCTAAAGTGAGGGGCCCAAAACTGGATACAATACTCCAGGTGAGGCCTCACCAGTGCTGAGTACAGGGGAAGAATGACCTCCCTGCTCCTGCTGGCCACACCATTCCTGATACTGGCCAGGATGCCATTGGCCTTCTTGGCCACCTGGGCACACTGCTGGCTCATATTCAATCGACTGTCAACCAGCACCCCCAGGTCCCTTTCCACCTGAGCACTGTCCAGCCACACACAGCTTATATCGGTGCAGGGGGTTATTGTGGCCGAAGTGCAGTACTCGGCACTTGGACTTATTGAAGTTCATCCCGTTTGATTCTGCCCATCCATCCAACTGTTCCAAATCTCTCTGCAGAGCCCTACGTCCCTCTAGCAGATCTACACACATTCCAAATTTAGTATCATCAGCAAATTTACTAATAAAAGACTCTAAACCCTCATCCATGTCGTCAATAAAAATATTGAACAGCCCCCAACACAGACCCCTGAGGGACACCACTTGTGACTGGTCGTCAACTGGATGCAACACCATTCACCACCACTCTCTGGGCCCAGCCATCCAGCCAGTTCTGAACCCAGCAAAGGGTGCTCCTGTCCAGACCACGGCCTGCAAGTTTGTCTAGGAGTAAGCTATGGGAGACAGTGTCAAAGGCCTTGCTGAAATCCAAGTAAACAACATCTACAGCCTTCCCTGCATCCACTAGCTGGGTTACCTGGTCATAAAAGGTGACCGGGTTAGTCAGACATGATCTACCCCTCCTAAATCCATGCTGGCTGGGTCGGATACCCTGGCCATCCTGCAAATTTTGCATGATGGCGCATAATATAAACTGTTCCATTATTTTGCCAGGTATAGAGGTCAGGCTGACTGGTCTATAATTGCCAGGATCTTCCTTTGCACCTTTTTTGTAAATGGGTATCACATTGGCAAGCTTCCAGTCATCCGGAACCTCACCAGTAAGCCATGACTGTTGGTAAATGATGGAGAGTGGCTTTGCAAGCTCATCTGTCAGCTCTCTCATTACCCTGGGGTGGATCCTGTCTGGTCCCATAGATTTATGAATATCCAAGCATTTCAGTAGTTCTATGACAGCCTCCTCTTGGATAATGTGGGGACCATTCTGCTCCCTGACACCATCAACCAGCCCAGACGGGCAGGTGTCTTGAGGGCAAGTCATCTTCCCTTTAAAATCTGAGGTAAAATAGGCATTAAACACTTCTGCCTTCTCCTCATCTGCAAATACTAAGTTCCCACCTTTGTCCAATAAAGAACAAAGGCTGATCTTACCTTTCTTCCTACCATTAATATATTTATAAAAACATTTTTTATTATCCTTAACAATAGTCGCCATTCTGAGTTCAAACTGAGCTTTGACCTCCCTAATTTTTTTCTGCATACTCTAGCAGCCCTCTTGAATACTTCCTTAGTGACCTGACCCTTCTTCCAACACTGATACATCCTCTTTTTATTCTTAAGTTCCTCCAAGACCTCCTTGCCCAGCCAGGTTGGACATTTACCCCGTTGACTGATCTTTCGGGACACAGGGATGGTCTGTTCCTGCGCCCTCAAGATCTCTGTTTTGAAGTAAGCCCACCCTTCCTGAACTCCTTTGTTTTTAAGGACTGCTTCCCCAGGGACGCTCTGAATAAGTCTCCTGAACAGGCCAAAGTCTGCCCTCCGGAAGTCCAGTGCAAGAGTTTTACTGGTGCTCTTCCTGACTTCACCAAGTATTCAGAACTCTATTATTTCATGATCACTCTGCCCCAAACGACCTCCAACCACCACATTTCCCACCAGTCCATCTCTGTTTGTAAATAGCAGATCTAACATAGTCCCTCCCCTGGTGGGTTCATCCACCTGCTGCAATAAAAAGTTGTCCTCCATACATTCTAAGAATTTCCTGGACTGCCTCTTTATTGCTATATTAAGTTCCCAGCAGATGTCTGGTAGGTTGAAGTCACCCACAAGAACAAGGGCTGATGATCTTGAAACATTGTCTAACTGCTTATAAAATAAGTCATCTACTTCTTCCTGATCGGGTCGACGATAACAGACTCCCAATATGGTGTCGGCCTTGTTGGCCTTCCCCCTAATTCTTATCCATAAACATTCATTTCCCTCTCTTTCTAGAATTCTCATTGCCTTGCCTCCCTCTCCTTTGTCTTGCCTTACAGAGCCACTAATTTTCTTGCCTTGCCCTTTGTCTTGGGTTACAATTGTTTTGTGGAGATATAACCAAAAACTCCACAACTTTGTGAAAGTTTTAAAGCGGATATGTTTATTATTACAGCACCAGACGCATGCAGAGATTACTCTCTTTGAAAGGCATGTGTACCTCCAGGAACTTCAGGTCCCTTTTTATTCCCCTCTCAAATACATATGCATACAATTTCACAATAGGTTCATACATATTCATTTTTACAAATTGTGTCTACCTCTCTCACAGCAATCTCTGGCTCTCTTTATCACCCTCTGTCTCCCCCCTCTTATCTCTGTCCTTCACTGAATTCCTGAGCCTAGGCCTTGCAGTCAGACTACATAGCCACGTTTCAAACTACAGACTTAACTCAAAGATGTACATTTCAATTAAATCAAAATGGATTTCTACCCTGGAAAATTTTCCACTTTGCCTCACAATATAAAGATGTATTCGATTTCCATCCTCAAGAGGTGGTTGAAGCCAGGAGGAGCATTGTTGTTCCTTATCTCCTGTTAATGGGCCCATCAATGCCTTGCCACTTGACTCAGAGATAACTCCCTCCAGGAGCCTTTTCTGTTTAATTGACCCATTGCATGACTCATAGAATGATACCAGCCAATTGTGAGATGATCCACCCAGGGGGAAGGAGCTAAGCATCCCCACCTCGATATAATTTGGGTTTTCAGATAGAACAAGCTGCCCTTACCCACTGGTTTCCAGAGGACAAGAGTTACTGGATCTTTTCTACAGGATCACCACTTCAACAAGACCATGTCATCTCGACTGCTACCACCACCTTAACTAGCAGAGTGTCAGGTGGTATTCTGACACTGTCAGTGGTTTTACTTTTGTATTTCTGCATTTACTTTGTATATGCAGAATACATTTTGTATTTCCCTTTACTTGCCTTGCATTAGCTTGCTCAGCAGTCCCCCACTTGGAATTCACCGCCTCTTTTTTTGTGGAATTTCTTCAACTTGCATTGCCCTGCCTGCTTCTCCTAGGACTCTCAAGGTTTTCAATACCTTTTTTTTTCTCAAGGCTCCAGTGTTTCAGGAGCATGTGAGAGGATGCCCAGAGGAGGTCC
The DNA here is from genome assembly GCF_028018845.1 of Melospiza georgiana. Lineage (NCBI taxonomy): Eukaryota > Metazoa > Chordata > Aves > Passeriformes > Passerellidae > Melospiza > Melospiza georgiana. The sequence goes on along the minus strand of NC_080465.1, from coordinate 60,793,918 downwards.
CGTGCAAGCACACCTATCTGTCCTGACAGCTTTCTTCTGGCATCTACCCTTACATGCCTTTAATTTTGGACACAAAATTCACGATTCCCTCTTGGACTTCAGGAGAAGAATGAGAGGCTTTTGCATTCAAAGAAAAGCAGGCAACCCAAGTGTTTCAGGTGCTGAGCAGAGATGGTTCATGAGCGATCAAGGCCAGACAGAGTAGTCGGTCCTGGCTGCTTTTGTACAGCAGCAATCTTTGAATGGACCTGCCACTAGCCTTGTTTTGACAACCCAACAATGTCCTTGTTTGTCCTGCTGATCCTCCTTTGCTTTGCATTCCGTCATATGCCCAAGCCCCACCTGTCACTTCGCTTCTTCTTTCCTTCAAGGGACTTACATTGCTTAGCCCTTCCTCTTTCCACCTGGCCCAGCCATTACTGGACTTACCTTCCAATGCCCAGCCTTGCCTCTAACTTCTGGGCCTTCTCTCACCTACCATTCCATTTTCTTTTCCCTCGTGCTACCAGCCATGCCAACCTCTCCACTGGCTTGCCTACAATTGCATCCAAATGCTTTGCATTGCCTTACCTGGATGGAAGACAAGGCAAAGAGCAGTAAGCAAGGCAAAGTAAAGCCAGGAAGTTTTGTGTAGGGTTAGGCAAGGCAGACATGAGTAAGGCAAGCAAAGCAACGGTAGGCTAGGAAAACTAGTCAAGGTACTGGAGGCAATGCAAAGTCAATTGGCTCATTTTCTTGGCATGTAAAAGATATGGTGCCAATGTTAGTATGGCAGATTTTAAGGTACCATGGAGGAGGTAGTCAAGCAGACATTTCTGTCCTGGCCCCTTCTGTGTTGGAGCCATTGTTGGATATAGTCAGTACTGGATGTGGTATGCCACTTTCACTTGCTAACTTACTGAATGAGAAAGGCAATGGTTTCTCATTGGAAGGAAAGGAAGGAAGGAAAGAACCCGGTAACCCCAGTGTTAGAGGTGCAGATAAGAAGCTGTGTCATGCAGCTCAAGGGTGGCAGCAGCTTTCTATCCTGACATTTTTGATTTGGAAGTACTGACTCAATTTGTGTAATCATAGAGTCAGTATCCGTCTTTGGAAGGTGGTCTCCTTCCTGAAAGAATCCATTTGGCATGTGTTTCCCACTTCTCAGAGGTAGCCTTCTTGAAATTGTGCCAGCACACTTCTTTTGGACAAGATAAGCAGATACGCTGAGTCTCAGTGTACAGCTGACCTAATGCACCTACCTAATGCAGGCAGGTAATGCCCAGTACCAGTGTTCTGACTACTTAGTACAGGATCAGACCCTGGATGTTTTGGATTTTGGAGAATGGGATGCCATTTAAGATGGGCTTCTAGTTCCTCTCTTTGGCAAAGAAAGCAAATTTGGAGGGTACTTTAGGTGATCAAAGTGAATTTAAAGGCTTTTCCCAATAGGCAGTTCTCTGGATTAGAGTTGTTGAACTGTCAGTCGGAATGCAGAGGCCAAGTGGTGGAGTTTTCATCCTTGTAGCGTTAGTGCATGAGCAGTCTCTTGTGCCATTCCATTTGGATCCTGACTCTGTGAGATTGAAGGCTTATGATGGTATCTAAAACTGAGAGGGAAAGTGGCAATAGCAGGGTGGTTTTCATAGTTTGATGGGGGCAGTTTGTAGGTAGCAAAGAGCTTTCTCCTCTGACAGTTTTGCGAGCTTTGTTTTTGGCAATAGTTTTCAAGTTTGTTACCAGCCTCTAGGAGATTGAACAAGGTTTGTTAGGGCAGAGGAGCTGGTGTTCCTCTCTGAGTGTGATGCAGAGAAGAGTAAGCACTTGCAAGGGGAAGATCAGAGAAATCTTTTGTCCTGACAGTTGATTAGAGAACAGGGGCATTTCCAACTTGGCTGTGTCCTGGGAGTGGTTTTGAGCTGGGTTCGGTGCATGTCCTTGTTTTGTGACTCAACAGAGCCATTGTGTGATTATTTCCATGAGCGTTGACAGTGCCCAGGAAAAAGTCAAACGCTTTTCTGACCTAACCCCTTTCATGTGGGAGCAGTGGGGTCAAGAGTTCCTCCGTAGATCCTGGCCCTTGGACACTGACAGAATGTGATTCTGGTACGTAATGAAGAAGGAAGAAGAAACATTTCATTGTTTGCTGTGCAGTTTATAGGCTGCAAAAGAAAAGGCAATTGCAGCATGGCCTCTTCACTTTAGAACATTTTCTGAGCCATCAGTTGCTCAACACGTAACTCGCACCCACTGAAATGCATCCAGCTCCCTGGAGATATGAACTTTCCCTCAAGGTCTATGTGCCATCTTGCAAATCCTAAACCCTTTCAAAACATCCAGCAGCTACTCGCACAGAAAAAGTCCTACAACAAAAAGTCAGTGCTGGCCATAATAGTATCTTTGAAGTTTGTCAACTAACTGGAACACACTAGGGATTCACGCATTCCTTCTCAACTATATGTATAGCATCAGCAAATTCTCCCAAAGTGGAAGAGTCTACGGTTACAGTAAAGGGTTCCAGCTGCAGTTCTGAGTGATAAATGTGGTAGGACAGGAACATTTGCAGACCTACCCTGTTCGCTGTGCAATCTGACATTAGCAGTGCAAATATTTTCACACACTTTCATTGTCACCATGTCCAAGCAACTAGAGCATACAGATGGAAGTATCAAGAGGGAAGATATTCTTCAAGTACCTCCTCTTCTTAACAGCTTTTAAACTGAGAACGCTGGTCCACATCTTCTTTCCAAGATAGACCTGCCGTTACTTTTTGCACTCTCACATTTTCATTGCAAACTTCCTGCAACTACTCTAATAAAAGAAAAAGGCTCTGGAAGTAAAAACCAGTCCAGGGCTGCGTCTTCCACGTACACCACATCACATTCACTGGTGCACTCCGTCCTGCCCTTCTCCACTGCATCTACCATTGTGTTCTTTGGATCTCAGAGCCTGAAAGTAGGGACAATTATTACCACAGGGGGGTTGGAAGATGATATATGAGTCTCCTCAAGCCTGGTCTTAGGACCCCTCAGAGAAATATATCACCCAAGGTAGCACAGCTATCTTGGCATAAAATCAGCAGGATGTCTTCTGTGATAGGGTTGGAAACAGAGAAGTTTTAAAAAAAGACAAAATAACAAATCTCTTTACAGAGATAACCCAAGCCATGTGCAAGACGTTCTTGCTTCTGGTAAAACACCTCACAAAAGCAATTAGTTCCTTTGTTCTATTCTTTCTCTAGTGAATTGCTTAGGCAGGACTTTTTGGCTCCTGTCCAATTGGCTATCGTTAAGTTTGAGGCGAAGTCCCTCAAGTCTTATGAAGTGTCTTTGTTAATTGAGGGAATTAACTTCTGGGGTTTTTCCTTTTGAAGGCCACAAAGGATAGTTTGGTCATTCCATCAACAGGGTGCACATTCCTACAGGAAGAGGCATAGGTATCAGTACAAGCAGCTCTAGTGAATTTTAATCCTTTCGACTGCCACGATGATTTTGGTTGGTAGGCCAGTGATAGCCACACTCCTTTTAAAGCTGATACGCCCCATTCATAGCCTGGTCCTCTGTGGCTTCATTCTTTTCCTGTTGAAAGTTGTCACCCTTTCATTCTCCTGGAGGTAACTTGTCAGCAACCTTAACAATTTCCCAGTCATATCCAGGTCCCCTGTCTGCCCCCGAAAACACAAACTTAAAAAAAGAAAAAGCAGGAGGAGAGGAAGAGGGAAAATTTCTCATTACCTGCATCTCTGTTAGCAAAAAGGAAGAATTCTCTGTTAACATTACAAAGCACACGAATTTTAGTAACATTAAAGTGAAGCATTTCAGAGACAGGTTGTTATTTACAAAGCTGTGAAAGAAGATAAAGATAGTAGAGGATCGAGCGAGTCTGAAGAAGAGCTTAACTTCTTACATGCTAATCACACAAAAACCATAAAACCATATCATACACAAAAACACCCAAACAATTCCACGGACAAGAAAACAAGCACACAGACATGAACCACACAAAGAGACTGCAGTTCAGACATTACTTCATCAACCTACAAAAAATTCAAATCCTAAGTTTTATGTTGATTTTTAGAGGCAAAATTTGTTAATATCATAAAACTTTTAACAGAAATGTTGTGTCCATCATATTAAAAACATTCTAAAATATCCAAATTTATAAAAGTTAAATGTTAAAGAAAGAGTTTAGTACCATATAACAAATCAGTCCATTAAAAAGTATGAAAAAATTTGCTTAAAAGCTCTTTACAAATCCACTTCCCATATTTCCCTCTGTTTTGGACATAAAAAAATATTTGATGGTTTTGTATACCATTTGTTTTGTGCAGTGAAGTACACAAGGCACTATCACTAATAGTATATATGATAATTAATTCATATAAACCTATTTTGCAAGTATTGCACACAACTATGTCTATGTGCTATTAAAAGAACATTGATTGTGGTTGTATGCTGTAAAGCTGTATGTCTGACAGCACTAACATATGTTATCATGCTAAAAAATGTAAGGTAAATAGCATTGACTTCTTAGTTCATACATTAATGGATGTAATAGTTTTAATGCTTTACCTGAGGAAAGCTGAAATAAAGATTTGAAATTGTTATTACAGATGGAGTAATAATGATGGGAAAACACTGTGGCTGCAAAGGGCAGTGTTGGCTGCGGAGCACTCCAGGGCGCTGCCTCGGCTGAAAGATGCCTAGAAAATGCACTGACCTTCTAAGCCCTGGGTATCCCCACAATCTGCTTCTCAATGTCGTCTAAATCTAGATGGAAACTATTTTGACTACATCTAACACATCTAGAGGAAATGTGTCACGAAAACACAATTGTCTGGAGTTTGGCCCCATAGACTGGAGTACCTTAAATTTGCACCACATTCAAGGGGAAATCTTCTCTCCTAGACAACATGCAAAGCACTGTAACTTCATGGTGCTCCTGGTACTGTCCTGCTAAAGTCAAAAAACCAGGCACGCACATTACAGCCTCGCAATGACAAAAGATTCCGAGTGATACCACAACAGTTCAGGTGTGTGGCAATGACGGTGAAAATCAGCAAAGCTAAATGCCTCAACTGAGCTTCAGCTGTATGCATTTCACAGAAGGCAAAGAATGAAGCAGCAGAGCACCTGGCTTTTGTGCACACAGTACAAAATTGCAAGAATTGAGGAACAGCTCATTAACAAAGCTGAGTATGCTCTTCCTTCTTGAAAATAGAAGGCACAAGTATCAGACTTCATGGCAAAAGACAAAGGAAACATTTTTTTTGGAAAAGCACAAAACACTCTGATGCTTGGCACTCTTCCTCTCAGATAGATATGCGGTCCTAATATTCAGTCTCAAAACTCTCTTGGCAACTTTTTGCAGCTGTTCCCTTAGCAAAAGGCACTGAAAGTAAGAGTTAATCATGGGCTGAACTTTTTGCCTTGCGCCACATAAGCCGCATGAAAATTACCTTTGGACTCTGTATTACCCTTCTCTAAGCATAAAGAGCCAAACTTTCTGCAGGGGGCTAAAAAAGGAATAGGTACCAGCACAAAAATGTCTTTTACCTTATTTCACAGGATTGCTAACGTGAATTTAACAGGCAGGTTAACTGTCAGACACCTTCCTCAAGCAGTCTGATGGCTGTGCACACAAGGCCAGTGCTCTACGGCTTCATTCTTTGCTGCTGGGGCATGAATTTAGGTCCCAGAGGCAAATATGTGTCTACTTCTTGCACAGATCACTGTGACTGCAGCAAAAAATTCTGGCGCACTGTTTCTGCCAAGGCATGCTCAGGCCAGGCACTTACATTCCTGGCTCTACATAGCCCTGTTTTCTGTGTCTCTTGCGGTCTGCATCTTAGCGAAAATCTTTCAGACTAATTCATGCAAGGAGAAACAGTGCCAAGAAAAGAGGCCTGCCCAGTACTTGCCTTATCCTGAAATTTGTATTTGATGAACATCTGAGGGGCAGTCCTCTTTCCGGTACAGTGTGAAAACTGCTGTGAGATTGCAGAGCTCTTTGCCCTCTCCTTCTCAACTCAAAGAACAAGCACGAACTTTATACCCTCACAAAGGAAAAAGATCTTAAAGGATGAACAGTGCATGCATGTAGCACAAATGCAGAATGGCAGCAAAGCTAAATAGACTCGCTCAACTTCAGTCCTGTGTAAATCACAAGAAAACGAAGAATGATGCTGCAAAGAAGCCAGGCTTTTTGTGCACAGAAGGAAATTGCAAAAATCCAGCAGCTGGTCATTCCCAAGAACAGGCAGGTGCGTACACTCTTGCAGCTTGAAAAACTCAGCGGTGCTCTTCTTTTCTGCAGCTGCCATCAACTTGTCTAAGAATCTCAGTAGAAGCACAAGAATTTCTACAGAGGGATGCAGAAAGTTTATGTAGAAGCACAGGGAAGTGGCCTAGGAACACTTTCCATACGAATGCTAAAGTCAATTAAGGAGGCAGGCGAGTGGCAAGCCACCGTACTCCAGCAGTTAAAAAACTGTGCGCACACAAGCCCATGGATTGCACCTTATTTCTTCCCCTGTTAGGACTGCCACGCTCTCTATCTTTTGGAAGTGAAGAAGAGGCTACTTTGGCAACAGATCTCTGTGGCAGCAAGCGGTACACTGCGGTGCACTGCTTCTGTCAAAAGATGCCAGACAGTGGTACTTACCATCAGAGAACTCCATAGCCCCTATCTTCTTCAACTCTTGTGGTCTGCATCTTGGCGAAAAGCTTTTCTGCTACAACTTGCAAGGAGAAACTGTCCCAGCAGAGCACCCTGGCCCAGAGCTTGTCCCTGAAACTTTTATTCGTTCTGCATTCAAAGGGCACTCCTCTTTCCTAGTTAACCTGTGAACTGCTGTTAGATCGCCATGCTCTCTACCCGTTTCCCCCCAGCTAGTTCTACTAGTGGGAACAATACAGCCTCGCAAAGGCAAAAGATCTTGAGCAATTGTGCAGTGCATACATGTAGCACAGATGCTGAAAAGCAGCGAAATTAATAACCTCGCTTATTTTCTGTTCTGCGCAAATCACGGAAGGCAAAGATTGACACAGCAGAGCATCGGGTTTCTGTGCACACTGAAGGAAATTGCAAAAATTCAGCAGCTGCTCATTCGCAAACACAGGCAGCTGCATATACTCTTGCTTCTTGTAAACCTTAACGGTGCCCTTCTATGCTGCCTCTGCCATCGACTTCTCTGCATCTCAGAGCCTAAATGGAAGCGCAGCACGGAGGGCTGCAGGAGTATGAGGTAGAACTATAGGGAAGTTGCCCAGGAACATTTTCCATATGAATGCTAAGGAAAATCTATCAGGCCGGTGAGTGGCAAGCCACCGTCCTTCAGCAGTCTGAAAACTGTGCGCACACAAGCCCACTGATTTGTCCCTTCTTTCTTTGCCTATGGGAAGCTGCCGTGCTCTCAATCTCCCAGAGGAGAAGAAACAGCTACTTCACTTACAGAGCTCTGTGGCTGCAGCGGTGCACTCCAGTGTGCTGCTTCTGTCAAAAGACACCCAGCAGTGGTACTTACTAACAGAGAATTCCAGAGCCCCGTCTTCAAAATTCTTGTGGTGTGCATCTTGGCAAAAAGCATTTTAGCAAAGAGAAACTATGCCAGTAAAGCACACTTTCCCCAGTCTTTCACCTGAAATTTGCTTTTGCTGCACATTGAAGAAACAATACTTCGTAGTTCACCTGCAAACTACTGTCCGATCACCACCATTTCTGCCCGTTCCCCCACGTTTTGTACCAGTAGGAAAAATATACCCTCTCAAAGGCAAAAGATCTTGAGTGATGTAAAAGTGCATACGTGCACCACAGGTGCTGCACAGTGACAAAGCTCAGCCTCCCTCAGCTTCAGCTTTGTGAAAATCACAGAAAACAAAGGATCATGCAGCTGAGCATCTGACTTTTGTGCTCACCGAAGGAAATTGCAAAAATGAGCAGCTGCTCATTCCCAAAAACAGACAGCTCCGTATAGTCCTGCTTCTTGAAAACCTCAGCTGTGCCCATCATTTCTACCTCTGCCATCGACTTCTTTGCATCTCAGAGCCTAAAGGGCAGCATAAGATTTTCCATAGAAGGCTACAGGAGGACTACAAGTAGAACATGAAAGTTGTCCAAAACTCATCTCCAATGAATGCTAGTGTGGATTGAATGCAGGCGAGTGACAAGCCTCCTTCCTTCAGCAGTTTCAAAGCTGTGCACAAAATGCCAGTGGTGTGTGGCTTCGTTCTTCACCTCCTGGAAGCTGCTGCACTCTTCGTCTCATGGAGGCGAAGAAACGGCTTCTTCGCGCATAGAGCATTGTGCCAGTCGCGGTGCGCTCCAAAGCTAGGCTTCTGCCAAAAGTCACCAGGGACGGGCGCTCACCTTTGCACAGCTCCAGATCTTTGTATTCTGTGACTTTTGCCGCCTGTGTCTTAGCTAAAAGCTTTTCAACGATGTCTCGAAAGGAGAAACTGTGCCAGCACAGCAAACATCCCCCGATCTTGTTCGAGTAATTTGTCAAGTTCTTTGAAACTCACAGCCTAAAGGGAAGCATAAGATTTACCTCAGAGTCTTGCATGTGGACAAGCAATTAGCACAGGAAGGATGTGCAAGATCTCCCCTTATCACTCTCCTGCTTTTTCCATTCACATTAACATTCGAATGGAAGGAGTTTTGGACAACTTTCTTCTGCTTCTCGCTAAACACTATGCAGCGCTCCATGCAACGTCTGGAACAATATCAGGAGATATTTTCTGTACTGACACAGTTTCTCCTCACGAGACATAGTGGAAAAGCTTTTTCCTAAGATGTAGGCGACAAGAGACGCTAAAGACGAAGATACGGAGCTCTCTGAAGCTCAGCACCACTCCTGGGCATCTTTCGGCAGCAGCCGCGCTCCCGGAGTGCACCACAACCGACAAAATGCTCTGTGCGCAAAGAAGCGGCTTCTTCACCACCAGGGAACTGAAAGAGGAAGGACAAGCTTAAGACCTGATTGCTACAATTGTGCAGTGGTTTGGGTGCTCCAGCCGGATTAATAGTGCCATTCCTTACTGCCAGTCGCTGCTGGTCAAGCTTTGAGTATGCTTAATAAGTTGGGACGCTGCTAAGTTCAGCTAGTTTAAATCAGATGCTCACTGACGTAGATACCATTAGACATGGCACCCTGCAAAATAGAGATTCTATCGATTCACTGTTGTTAGCACAAAGGTGCGAGTGTGAGGATTTTGAAGGATTGTGTTGCATGGACCTCTCTGATCATTCTGCAGTCATTCACAGGAAACTCAAATAATGACAAGATAAGAAGAATAAATTGTTCATAAATAAGTAGGGTATGCATGAATGGTTTGAGGGATGGGAAAAACCTGGATGGTTGAAAGATCTCCTATAGGGAGCTTTGTTATTATTAGTATCACTATTATATTGTTTTGTTTTATTCCATGCGCCATGAAACTGCTGATCTTTTTGGAAAAAATATGGTGGAAAGAAAGAGAAGGGGTGGTGCAAGAAAAAGAAGGGGGAATTGTAGCAATGTATCTGAACCACTTAAACTACAGGGTGCACCACCCATCCAGCCTGGAACTGTTCTTCTCAGAATTTTCTCAGGGCCCTCTAAAATTCATCAAGGTTATAAGACATAAGCCATGCTAAAATAAGAGAGAGAAGCTGGGAAACAAAATTCCAAGACCACAAGAACTCGATAATGTGGGGCAGCAAAAAGCCCGGACTGTAACCGTCTTCTGAGAGGTGCACGCAGAATGCATGGACAAGACAAAGGCACCAATAAGAAATGCGGGACAAGTGTGTGTAGAGTTAGAATGTGTAAGTGCATCATGTCAATAATCAACGGCTTCTGCTTAATCCTCTTGGTCCATTGTCCAGGAGTCCTGAATTTCCCAAAAGGCATTCTTATTAAAAAGGCTCCGATTTTAGTGATAGAGTTACTTTCTAGATGATGATTAATGGGAATAGTTCTTTCAAATTCTTCCCTTGTTGACATCAGTAAGTTTCATCTTTTCCTGATTTTACTGGTGGCTATACATTAGTTATGAATAGAAGGGAATGAGTTTTAGAGATATGTTGCAAGAAAATATATTGGGAGCTCTGTTTCTGTTTCCATTGTCTAAGAAGGTCTCCAAAATTTTTTTGACTTTTCATAGACCTCGGACTAGATTAGCATTTGTCTTTGATTGACCCCGTAAATTTTAGGCTACTAGGCTTGACCAATGAATGGAAAGGGGAAAGTAACAGAGCTTAGGTATTTCCCTTTTTAGCAACTTCTCAGTAGTAGGGACCTCTGTCCTCAAGTTCGTTACTTCAGCTAGCAGATTATGCTCACTCCAAAAGAAGGTGACAAGGTTGCTTCCCTAAATGGTCCAATTCTTCCTGCTTCTTTGTGCCTCTTTTGTATGACTGGATCTTGTATTACTGGAGTTTGTTACAAAAAGTTGGATTCAATTGCATGTGTCCGCTCTTGGGGGAAACAGAGTATTTAGCCAAGAGCATCTAGGCTTTTGTCAACCTGAGATTGTCTGAATGGACAGGACACTTTAAACACAGTAATTCCTGCTAATTCAAGTTCCAATTTTATGCTCAACAAACCAAATGGTAATCCTGCACCAGTAGGGAGGGACATTGAATTGGACTTTCTCCTCTTTAGAGAGAAGCTAATGAAAATGTTTCACCAGAATCAGAGCAGGCTGTAAAACAAGAAAAGCCTCATGAAAACAGGCCAATCCTATCCCCTTAGTCTTGCTAGTTGTGATTGGACATGAATAAAATGTGTCACTCTGTGTTCCTGGGTATCACATCAGTAACAGGTACTTCATCTGCTGTACTTCTCTCCTAAAGTTAAGAACAGAATGCAAGGAATTGTGATTCCATTGTCACAATTCACCCTATGGTGCTGAAACGTGAAAAAGGAGTGGAAGGTGCGCGGGTCAATAAACTTGAATGGCCTATGTAAATCAGCATCCACTGATTTCCTGAAGGTTTCAACAGGTCAGTTGCCCATGTTTTTCTTGGGATTCTTTTAACCTTTCCCCATGAGATCAGCCTCTGCTTTCAAGCCTTTGCTTACATTTCAAGTATCTAGATATCCTGGAAATGTGGTGTCTTTATTACCACATTTTTCCCTTCAAAGGGTTGTTTGCCTCAAGTCTCAGTTTTGCTGGTTTTCTGCTAGTTCATTGTCATATGGCAGCAGGTAAATCGTAAGAACAAGTACACAATCTATGGCTTTTCTTTTTATTTGGCCTGTCTAGAAAATGGAATGACTGAACATCTCCGACAGCATAGGTAATAGTTAAAAGTTAGGGTTGTTGTCCTGTCCTACACCCCCCAACACACTTCTCTCTGGAATGTTACTCAGGGATTACACATAAAGGCCCCCCCTGTAAAATATGTTGCAGTTACTCTGCAGTAGGTGTAGCTTAGCAGGTAGAGATGATAACGTGAGTTAAATAACATTCCTTCTGCAGTGATGGAAACGCTGTCTACGCAGACATACTCAATAAAGGTTACCATGGCTTAGCTCCTGTCCTAAAGTTAATGTGCATTTTTAATCTTCCCAAGAAGGTGAATTCAAGCTCCTTCATTGCTTTCTGCTGGAGACCTAAGAGAATTTCAGTCTGCTTTTTGTCATTTACAGCTGTCACTGCTTAGCTCTTGAACATGAGACTCCCTCATGACTGATGAAAGTTGTCTAGTTAAGAGTGGCTGAAAGACATGGTCCTGCTCGAGAAGGAGATGAGAAGTTTTCTGCAGTCTTTGTCATCTCTACTGTTTGTGATTTCTAGACAAAACCAGTGGGAAGTTTTCTGAAGGCAGTCCAGAAGCTGGCAATATGGACAGTTTACAACTGAACACTTGCTTCAGTGCTACCAGATGATAATAGAAAGGACTTCAAAAATTTAAAAGGGCAAACAAAGCAGTAGGAAGGAAAAGAACATTAACCATTCTTCCATTCTTCTAGTATATCCTTCTTTAAATCATCATTTTCATGCAGTTTCACCACTTGCATTGGTATCCCTGAAGAGGAATCTGAGACAGAATAAACTTTTTAATGGAGTAGATGTCACAAATGCAGGACAAGTTGCCTTTTTTGTCATCAAATATGAGTTATGCTTAAGCTACCCTTTGTTTAAGGTTCTTAGCCTATTCCAAGAATTCCACTCATGACTGAGCAAATTTTACTGTCATGATTGAGTAAATTTTATTCATAATTGAGTAAATTTTACTGTCCTGATTGGCATTGAAACTTTTCAAGGAAAGCTCTGAATAGCAATGTTTGTCTAAAAATACAGTTTTATCTCCTGTATTTGTGAAGCAGGTAAGCCTTTTGCTGTCACCGGTGTCGCTTAACCTTTCATGTCATATCCCTCTTCATATGTGTATTCTGCTTAATCTACTTCAGAACTGGCACATGAAATAAGACTACTTTTTCTTTTTGAAAGCTAATGTCATTTGACCTACTTACAGCAAATAATTCATTAATTGTAAGTCCCCAGCTAGCATCTTTTACCCGTATTCTAACATTCTAAAGAAGTAACAAAAGCACTCTCCAATACTTTACTTTCTTAAGCACACCAAATGCTTCCCTCCTTTGCAGTTGGCATCTCTAAAATGAACCACATATCTGCAGTATTTTAACATGTGCCATATTTAGCCAAGTAATTCAAAACAAACAAAAAGCAGTCCCTTCAATTCAGAAATAGTTTCAAATTGTTTTTGAATATACAAAACATATCCTTACCGTAGGCATTACCTGCAGATTTAATGGTCTTGAAAGCAAACGACCAAAAAACAAAAAGTTTCTTTTGTGATAGAAGGGTTTTCCACAGTTTTCCACAATTGTTTGTGGCACAGTTTTCTACTTATGTGACTGTTAGGAAACTTGAAGGTACTTCTAAGGTACTGTAGTAAGCAGAAAAGGAGGAGAGGTTGTGCCTTATTTCTGGCTTCCTTTGGTTTTCTTTTTACTTTTATTCCTCTTGCTCTTTTGCATGTCACCTTTCTAGATATTGTGATTTAGATTGGTAGTTTACTAAGCTGTGTTTTCTGTCTGGAATTCTTGCAAATTCCAAAAGGAATCCAACTGGTGAATATGCATCTTGTTGTGATTTGCTAGCTACATAGAAAATCTTCCTGCTGCTCTAAAATGCTTTTATTTGATATGCATTTTTGTCACCATTCAAATGAAAAGAGAACGGTTCCTCTAGTCCCTGCTTTTGAACTGCATTCAGTTCAATGTGCGCTAACGGTGCAAAAAAGTACTGCTGAAAGAAGGGATCTGCATAGAAATTGACCAAGACACGTGCTACTACAAGGTTCTTGTAAAGGTCGAAGTTTCTCTACCTTTCTGGCAGTCTGTCTTCACAGCAAGACTTGATGAGGGCTTTTGCTAGCATTTCTTTGACAGAAAGCAATACCAAAGCAAGCAAAATGGAGCAGAAAAGAAGATAGCAGCAAAAGGCACATTATCCCTCTCTTACTGATCATTGTCGAAACAAATTTTTTCTTGCCATGTTACATAAAATATCTTTGTAGAGTTAAATACTAGAAAAATGCAACTCTGTTCTGGATTGATTAAAAGCTAAGCCATCTGTGGACAGAAGTGCCCAGCGTGATGGTGGGAACTCCTAGCTGGTTTCACTAAGCTGTCTGGAGAACTGCATTTTCAGTGGGCTTTACTTGCGTGTCTGTAAGGTGGGGAATTTATGTGCGGCCTTGAGCCCTGAGAATGCCATGGGCACACAGACCCATCGTGTAGCTCTCTGACCAGCCACAGCACACTGAGGCATGATGGATTGCTCCCAGAGTTCACGAGGTAGAAAGGTTTTCTGCCCCCGTGAAGGACAACATGTCCATTTTCTTGCATAGAGCCATTCTGTATGTTACAATGGTACCTTGAATTCATCAAGTGCTATTTGCACAATGGCCAGTGAGCTTGGATTCTTAGGTTTCTCATGTTTGATCTGTTTCCTGCTTCAGTAAAGAGCAAAACTTCCAAGGACTGCAAGAAGATGAAGCTTCTACCATATTTCAAATGTTTGTCTAATAAAATCATGATTCTTGCACCTATTTGAAATGGTAATTTCAGGTTCCGAAACACCAGCTCTGCTCAGGGCAATTCTGAAATTGACTTGAGCTGTTTTCCATATTTCTTAGCGGGTGAACTGAGACACTTCTAGCTTTCAAGGCAGGGCGTTTGACAGCAGCCTCCAAAAGGCTCAGGCTATTGGATGAAAAGGTAAAAAAACTGAGGGGAATGGCAGGAAATTTCACTTCTGGTCTATGTCATAGATTCAGCCAGATGATCAACAAGCATTAGTTTAATGGGGTGCCAGTGTAGTCTTTCACTCTCACAGATCCCCAAAAGCTTAAACCCTCCAGCAGCTTCTTCCTTGCAACAAGTGCCACAGCCAAAAGCCAGGCCTGGCCACCACCAAAAGCCAGGCCTGGCCATCACCTTCTCCTTGCAGCCTACAAGCTCTGCCAAACGTACCAGTGATTCTCACTTTCCTTCATAGCTACACAGACAAGCACACACACACACACACACACAACGAGAGCTATGCACTTTCTTTCCTTCTTTCCTAGCTGCACTCACTCACCTATTTCCCACCTTGACCTCTCTACCACTTTTCTCTTGGCCTTGCTGTGCATGGACTTTTCCCGTTAAGATACCCATTGTGTTGCCTATCCCTCCCCCACACTGCCTTGCCTTTCCTACTCAATCTTACATTTCCTTGTCATTGCTGACCATTCCTTTCTTTTCCTTTGCCTTCCTGACCCATGCATGTTCTTCCCTTCCCCTTCATACCAACCCAGTGCCTTGCATTGACTTGCTCATCTATCCTTCTTTTCCCAGTTGTCCAGCTCCAATCTTTCATTTCCTTCTCCTTCTAGGACTCTTCTTGACTTGTCTCCCTCTCTTTTGTGTTGCCTGGCAAAGCCACCACTTGTCTTGCCTTACCCTTGAACCCTTTCCCTTGCATTACCTTGCACACTAGTCCTCCACCTGGAATTCACCACCTCTCTTTTTGTGGAATTTTTTCAACTTGCATTGCCCTGCCTGTTTCTCCTAGGATTCTCCAGGCTTCCACTGGCTTTTTTTCCTTAAGGCCCCAGTGTTTCAGGAGCATGTGAGAGGGAGCCTGGAGGAGGTCCCGTGCAAGCACACCTATTTGTCCTGACAGCTTTCTTCTGAGATTTATCCTTATATGTCTTTAATTTTGGACATAAAATTCATCTTTCATCCTTGGGCTTCAGGAGCAGAATGTCAGTTCTTTTGCACTCAAAGGAAAGCAGGCAACCAAACTGTCTTAGGTGCAGATTAGAGATGGCCCATGCAAGATCAAGGCTGGACAGAGCGGTCGGTCTAGGCCACTTTTGTGTACCAGCAATCTTTGAATGGACCTGCCACTTGCCTTGCTTTGGCAAGCCAACAGTTTCCTTGCCTTGCCCTGCTGATTCTCCGTTGCTTTGCATTCCCTTGCATACCCATGCCTCACATTTGACCTGCCTACAGTTTTCCTACAGGGCTTTGCCTTGCCTAACCCTTCCTGTTACCATTACTTCCTATGCCCAGCCTTGCCTCTAACTTATGGGACTTCTCTCACCTACCATTCCATTGGCTTCCCCTCACAGCTTCAGTTTGCCAACCTCTCCCTTGACTTGCCTACAATTCCATACACTTGCTTTGCATTGCCTTGCCTGCATGGAAGACAAGGCAAAGAGTGGTAGGCAAGGCAAAGCAAAGCCAGGAAGTTCTTTGTAGGGCTAGGCAAGGCAGACATAGGCAAGCAAGCAAAGTTAGGCTAGGCTAGGCTAGGAAAACTAGGCATGGTACTGGAGGCAAGGCAAAGACAAGTGACTTGGAGTGCCTTTCCTTGCTTGGAAAGTAAAATATATGGTGGCAATGTTGGTAGGGCAGCTGATAAGGTATCGTGGGGAGGTATAGTCCAGCAAGAGATTTCTGTTCTGGCCCCTTCTGTGTAGGAGCCATTGTTGGACAGAGTCAGCACTGGACGTGGTATGCAACTTTTGCTCAGTAAGTTCCTGAAGGAGAACAGCAATGCTTTCTCATGGGAAGGAAAGAACTTAACCCCAGTGTTGGAGGTGAAGATAGGAAACTGTGTTGTGCAGCTTAAGGGTGGCAGCAACTTTCTATCCTTGCATATTTGGTTTGGAAGTACGGACTCAATTTGTACAATCATGGAGATGGTATCCATCTTTGGAAGGCAGTCTCCTTCCTGAAAGAATCCATTTGGCATGTGTTTTCCACTTCCTCGAGGCAGCCTTCTTGAAATTCTGCCAGCATACTTCTTTTGGACAAGGTAAAGAGCTGCGCTGGGTCTTGGCATGCAGCCTAGCCAGTGCCCCGCGCAGGTAATGCCCAATAGCAGTGTTCTGACACCTTTGTATAGGATCAGGTTCTGGATGTTTTGGATTTTGGAGGAGGGGAGGCCATTTCTTTTGAGATGGGCTTCTAATTCCTCCTCTCTTTGGCAAAGTTTGGATGGGTATTTTGGGTGGTCTCTGTGAATTGAAAGGCTTTTCCCAAGAGGCAGTTCTCTGGGTTAGAGTTGTTGAACTGTCAGTGGGAATGCAGAGGCCAGACCTCTGCAGGACAGGTTTTTGTCCCTTGTAGCTTTAGGGACTGTGTGAGCAGTCCCTGGTGCCATCCCATTTGGATCCTGACTCTGAGAGATTGAAGGCTTATGGTGATACCTAGAGCTGAGAAGGAAAGTGGTGATAGCAGGGTGCGTCTTTATAGTTTGATGGGTGCAATTGAAATCATAGGCAGCAAAGAGCTTTCTCCACCAGCAGTTTTGCGAGCTCTGTTGCAAGCTTGGCCGACATTTTCAAGTTTGTTACCAGACTCTACGAGAGAGAAAAGTTTGTTAGATCAGAAGAGCTGGTGTTGGCCTTTCAGTGTGGGGCAAAGAAGAGTATCCACTTGGAAGGGGAAGATCAGTGAAATTTTTTTGTCCCGACACAGTTGATTGGAGAGCAAGGACGTTTCTGACTTGGCTGTGTTCTGGGGGTCATTCCGAGCTGGGCTCGGTGCATGTCGTTGTTTTGTGAGTTGACAATGCTGTGGTGCGGTTATTTAGATGAGCACTGACAGTGCCCAGGAAAAACACAAGCACTTTTCTGGCCCAGCCCCATTCGTGTGGGAGCAGTGTCGGGGCAAGAGCTCTGCTGTGGATCCTGACTCTTGGGCACTGACAGAATGGGATCCTGCATATAGCAGAGAAGGAAGAGGAATCATTTCATTGTTGGCTGCACAGTTGATAAGCTTCAAAATAAAAGGCAATTGCAGCACAGCCTCTTCATTTTAGAACATTTTCTGGGCTATCAGCTGCTCAATATGCAACTTGCACCCAGTGAACCGTATCCAGCCCCCTGGAGATATGCACTTTCCATCAAGGTCTATGTACCATCTTGCACTCTTAACACTTGAAGACCCCAAACCACTTCAAAATGTCCAGCGGCTGCTGTCAAAGAAAAAGTTCTACAAAAAAAAGGCAGTGCTGGCCACAACAGTCCCTTTTGCAGTCTGTCAACCAAACAAAACATACTAGCTGTTTGCACGTTCTTTCTCAATGACATATATACATGCATCAGCACATTCTCTCAAAGTGGCAGAGACTATTGTTACAGCCAAGCATTTTCAGCTGCACTACTGACTGACAGATGTGCAGGACAGAAGGCATTTGCCAACCTACCCTCTTTCCTGATGTTGGCAGCACAAATATTTTCACATTCTTTTATTGTGGCTGTGTCCAAGCAGCTAGCGGTCACACAGGTGGAAGTGGCAAGACAGAAGATGTTCTCAAAGTACCTCCTTTTTTTTTTCTAAACATGTTTTAAACGGTGCACAATGCTCTGTATCTTCTTTCCCACATAGATCTGCCCTCACTTTTTCACTCTCACATCTTTGTTGCAAATATCCAGCAACTGTTTGCATATAAAAAGGCTCTAGAAATAAAAGCTGCACCTTCCGCCTGCCCCAAATAAGCCACATCAAACTCACCAGTGCACTCTGTCCTTCCCTTCTCCACTGCAACTACCATTGTGTTCTCTGGATCTCTGAACTTAAAGGTAAGCACAGTTGTTTCCATAGAAGGGTTGGAAGGGCATAGGTAGCAGCACAAATAGCTCTCACTGAACTTTAATCCTTACCACTGCCACCGTGTGAGTTTGGTTGGTAGGCCAGTAAGTCATGCTCCTTTTACAACCGGTATGCTACAGCCACCAACCCATTTCTCTTCAATTCTTGTAACCAGTCCGACTTTTAGTCTCCCGGAGGGGAATAGGCATCTATTTCGCACACACGTCATTGTGGCAGCAGCCAAGGGCTCCAGCGCGCTGCTTCTGCCAAAAGACACTCAGGCCAGGCACTTGCATTCTCAGCACTACGTAGTCCCTGTGTATTCTGTGTCTCTTCTGGTCCAGATCATACCACAAAGCATTTCACAAAGAGAAAATGTGCCAGGACAACAAGCTTGGCTGGAGTGTACCCCTAAAACTGGTGGAAATTTGTATTTGCACCACATTCAAGGGGCATTCCTCTTTCCTATTCAACCTGTAAACCACTGTCAGATTGCAATGCTTTCTGCCCACTTCTTCTTACCTTGAAGTACTGATGTGCACATTACAGCCTCACAAGGACTAAAGATCTGGAGGGATGTCACAGTGCTTTCATGCAGCACAGACACTGAAAACTGGCAAAGCTGAATGCCTTCACTGAGCTTCAGTTCTATGCAAATTACAGAATGAAGTAGCAGAGTACTGGGATGTTGTGCGCAGTGTACCTCTTTGTAGAAGTCGGGAAAGAGCTCATTCACAGTCAGGTGAGAATACACTTGTAGCCATAGAACTTTCGAATCCAATGGACAGTCGCCAGAGAGTAGGTCTTGCTTTTCTAAGCTGCCACCTTTACTTCTTTCTACTGCAATGTGGATACTTTTGCCCAATAAGGTCTGAGGACAGGTACACATCTATGTCTCTATTATAATAGCTCAACTCTCAGTTTATTCTAGTACAATCACATGACTATACTATAAAACCCTTCCTTATCTTATCTAATACAGTTTCTTACTTCCTTAAGGCCTATTCTTACTTAAAACTAAAGAAACATAAGTTGATGATTTCTCTGTTCAGTGTCTGTGTACCTTGCTTTCACACCAATCTAGGCTGCTTCTAAGGCTGTAAATCAAACCCTCTTGAGTCTGTGACATTTCTATCTTTGCAATTCCCACACCTCTTTCAATTCTCTCAGGAAATTCCAACTGGAGTGTTTTTCAGTGTCTTCATAAGTGGAATTTTTCTGGCTGGATCATGCAAACACTGCCTGTCTAAGATAAAATCAAATGTCCCAGCTATGGAACATGTAGACCGAGGTTTGTGTGTCATCAATAAGATGCGTGTGCTCACACAGACATGCAGTGGGAGCAAGGTGGTGTTGTGGTGAGGGCTGTGGCTTGCAGTGAGTGATGATGCACATTCCAAAGGTCCTTGTGACAAACAGCCTGTTTTATTGTTCAGAGCTTAGGGAGTTCAAAATTCCCGGCTCTAGACAGCTCCTTTGGTCTGATCCTCACACAGCCCAACTCCTGACTAATGAGATACCTGCAGCGCAAGCTAGAAGGTGAGAGGTGCCTGCAGGTCCCTGGCTATCAAGCCAGGAACTCCAATGGCATGGAGCGGAATCTGGAACCCCTGATGCAGAGCAATATAACAGCAACCAAAACTAAGAAGAAAAAGTATTCCTCAGTCAAATGTTTGAACAGTAAGGCAGAGACACATAAAGAAAGGAAAATCTCCTGCAGAACAGTTGTGATTATGCAAAGAGTGGCCTCTTATTAGAATAATAATCTTCACAGGGGGGATTTTTTCCCTTTTTGGAATAACTTTGCCTTTCCCACATATTTATAGCTCCTTGGAGATAAGAAAATGGTATTGGCAGGACACATTTCAATAGCAGAGCAATTTCTTGCTTTATGTCTTAATCTTTCCCTGAATGAAACAAGTGAAGAACAGTTGAAGAGGAAGCCCTACTTTGCATTGGTAGGGTGTTGTCTAGAAGCTGATACTGCAATGGGTTTGTTACTGGCATGAGAACCATCCGTGTCATCAGAGACATAATAGCAAACTAGTTGCAATGATGGGTAACTATCAGCTGGATTAAAAGCACAGGAGTGTAGATGTCTTCTGAGTGAGGAAAGCAACCATTATTTTTATAGTTAAGGTTCTTCTAAGACAAAGGGTAAAAATGTAAATGAAAAGTATTTGTTACACTTCACCATGTATCTTCATGCAAGTCAGTCCTATGGAAGAGAGAAGTTCACTTCTGGGGACATTGCAGGATTTGGATGCAGAGTCACACTCATCTTTTGTTTCTTTGTTGTCTGCTTGGCATGGAACACACTGCTTTGAAAAAGGAAGTGCCTAACAGACATTCCACTTTACAAACACATCTGCTTCTGTCTTCTTCTGAGACCTCAGCACAGAGTGCTTATTGGCATGGTAGTTTCCTTCCATTAGAAGGGAAACTCATCTTGCCAGGCTTCATCACCCCCTGCATCTTTTGGGGTAGTTCTTAGAAGAAAATAGATAGCAACTTTTCCACTCCACATGATTCAAGAGAATGTTTCATTCTCTTCCTAATGTACTTCAGGGAACAAACTATCAATTCCCTATTGTTTCTATGAAAAGGCATGAAGCTAATAATTAAATTCCCATAGATATAATAAGGAATCAAAGTCTTTTATGCCTGCAAGCATGCCCTTATGGTATGAAAAGTATGGATTGTCAAGGGTGGAAGAAGATCTCTATGAAAAGGGAGATCCCCCAGAAGCATGCAGGGATTTTCAGGCATGAAAGGGAAAACGACATTAAATTGTTGACGGAAAGAAATTGAAAGAAGGAGGAGGGAGGATGGAGGAGGGAGGAGGAAGAGGCAAATGCTGCCTGAGGCAGCTGACACAAGGACCGTCGGCCTTGAGCAAACAAGAAAACCAAATGAAACTTCACAGCAATCTCATCAACAACATAGTGGACAAATATGCAGACCCTTTTGTTTATTTATTATGTATATAATATATATATAGATGTTCTTCATTCTGACAGAAGTTTCAGGGAGCAAGCTAGTGTATGGCACCAGGAACCAGTGGTATATTGGAAATGGCCAACATGGAGAACACGCTCCATCCTGAACACTACCACAGGAGAATTACAGGATCGTAGAATGGCTGGGATTGAAAAAGACCTCAAAGGCCATCTAGTTTTAACCCTCTGACATGGGCAGGGACACCTTTTACTTGCCCAGGTTGCTCAGAGCCCCATCCAGCCTAGCCATGAACACCAGGCTGGGGTGTCCATAACTTCTCTGGGCAAGCTGTGCCAGTGCCTCACCATCCTCACAGGGAAGAATTTCTTCCTAGCATCTAATTTCAACCTGTCT
This sequence comes from Melospiza georgiana, assembly GCF_028018845.1. Classification (NCBI taxonomy): domain Eukaryota; kingdom Metazoa; phylum Chordata; class Aves; order Passeriformes; family Passerellidae; genus Melospiza; species Melospiza georgiana. Next base: position 60,772,479 of record NC_080465.1, on the reverse strand, counting down.
TCTTTCACTTTGAAGCCATGGCCCATTGTCCTGTCTCCACAGTTCCTAATGAAGATTCCCTCTCCTGTTCCCCTTCAGATATCAGGTGTTGTGAGGTCTCCATGCAACCTTCTCTTCACCAGGCTAAACAGTCCCAATTCTCTAAGCCTGTGGGGAATACTTGTCCTGAATACTGAGCTGCAGTAGTGAATGATGAATTTTTGAATTCTTTGAAGGCATGTTCTTCTTCAGCCTTGAATTAGGCTAAATAGCTTTGATTTGTGGGTATTGCAAGTGAGCAACAGAAATCACTGCCCTGGCTTGCCTTTTTTGCAGCTTCTTTCCGTGGGAGACTCCGTGCAAACATCACAGCTGGTGAGGCAGTAGGCACACCATCATTCTGAAAGAGCTTTTTTCAGTAAACATAGAGGAGGATTAAATATTGAAATGCAGATGATAGAAGCTGCCCAATGGACTCTGTTGGTGGAAATCAAATGCTAGTCTAGTATTTTGAATGCAAATAATTCCTCCCAATGAGGCCAGACAGGATTGTTTGGCTTTGAATTTGAGCAGGTGGACAGTAGTGGATGGTCTACAGGTGGAAAACACTGTAGATACTTCTCCTTTTTTTTCATTAGTGGCTCGGAAACTAAAAAGGCAGCTACAAAATGGTGAATACATCCTTACAGATTCAAAAATGGTTGTTCTTCATTTGCATCTCCATCATAACAACAGATCATTAGAACTAAAATACAGAAGGGAATTTTATAGCTTCTCAGAAATGAAGCAGGAATTGGCCAATGGGCCGTAACAGCAGCTACAAGTTTTTCAGCATGAGGCATCTCAATAGTATTTTAACTGTACAGTACTTTTCTGTACTTTTGGCCTTTTATCTCAAGGATGCATTAAAAAAAAAAAAAAAAAAAAAAAAAAAAAAGAAAAAAAACCCTACCAAATATATATATATATATATATATATATATATATATGTATATATATATTACACGACTAAGATAATAAGCACAATCAGTAACTATAGAAACACAACCCATGGTTTTTAACTTTCAACCTTGTCTTCTCAACACACTCTCGAAAATGGAATTGTTTCCCTATCTGCCTTGAAATATTTTGGAGCCAAAAACACTCAAAGGTCCTGATAGGTGCTTTGGTCAAAAATCACTACTTCTGGTTTTCTGTCAATAAGCGGAGTAACGGAGGGGAAAGCTGGTAGTTGGCCAAAGGAGGTAGGAAGAGTAATCATGATCCACAACACTAGGGCTAAAGAAATTTCCACAGAAAATTACCTGCCTTACTACTTGTTCATGTGTTGGGTTGAAAGTTCAGAATCTGTTTCCCTCTTTCCTATCCCTCAAATGCTATATTTCACAGAATTCGAGCCCCTCAAACATCAGTCCTGCCAGAACAGCCTGTGCTGTCATAGGGGATCTGCTGATGCCCACTGACTCTTACCAATCTAGTGCTTGCCACTGTTGCAGATCAAGAACTTCTGAATAGTTTTGATTAATGCTCTTTGAGCAGTTGAAAACAAGAAAAGAAAGACTAGACATTTGCATGATCAAATCCCTTGATGGAATAAAAAATAGGAGCATGATAAATGTATTCATTGTCATAAGAAGGGAGATGAAGGGTCCAAAACTGAAACTTTTTAGACTTCTATACTATCATGGGTGCCTGCTTCCAGAACCTGCCCTAAGTTGCTGGAAACTAGCTGCAATATTACTGTAAACAATGCTGTGAATGTAGGACGTTGTAATTCTTCTCTTCCATTGAAAACCACAAGTGAAGTTGCGTCATTGTTTTAAAAATTTTGTATTTCCTTGCAAACTGGTAAAATAATGATAAAGAAAGTGTTCTGTTCATACAGTTTAAATCTAATAATATTCAAAATGAAAAAAATCCATTCACATATGGTCTGCAATAGTACAGCAGAGAGAAGATGAACCAGTCTGGCCTACAAAATAAAGTGAAGCAGAATTTGTGAATTTGGAAGCAACCTTACTGTCGCTGTAGAGCATGCCACAGTACAGTAATACACAACTCCATCAGAAGGGCAAAAGAGAGATTTTATTAAAACAACGTAATTTTTATAGTTCCTCCAGATATTGACACCCCTCTAACACATATACAGTGCCCATTGGTCATAAAAGGGAAACAAAGTTCTCAGTAGACACCCAGAGAGCCACCCCACTCTTGAGACAGCGAGAGTCCGTATCTCCCAACTTTCTCTCCTTCTCTGGTCTCCATGGTAATGACCTTGACGTTACTTCAGGAGAGATACAGGGCTTCTCCTTATCTTCAGGAGGCCCTGCTGGCTCACAGAATGTCTTTCCTACACCTTACGATGTAATATTTAAAGAAAAAAGAAATAAAACGTCACCTTCACAAATGCAATTAGTGATACACAAACAGAGAAAAAGAACTAATTACTACTAGAATTTCTTTTCATTCTCAGACAAGAAGTTAAATTATCCTCTTGAATGCATGGAATATTGTTGGGAAAGACAGCAGCCTTCTTCTTTACAACATATTCTTCAGAACTCCAGGAGACTAATCATTAGAGCTATGAGGATCTTTCACTCTGTAAAATTCCCAGAGCATAGCCAATATTATATTCCTTTAGGGATCCTCACCTCCCTGGGTGACTGATGGGTAGTCTACAGCCCCAGTACATTAGCCAGACACTCTGCCTTATTTAGCATGGCTACTGCAGCAAAGACATCATCTCTACTGGCTTTCTATCCAAAATATATGCAAGGCACAACAAAGACTACACCCAAAACACTGACCACAGCTTATGGCCTTCAAAACAAAAATCTCATGATGGCAATACTGGATCTTCTCATCCAAACCATCAGGAAATATTTCTTGAGAGGTGAAAAAAGCTTCTGTTGATTGTACAAAAAATAGTTATGTAAAGCAGCGTTGCATGACCCAATATTTCTATTGAAGTGGAACTATTTTGATCAATATTATTGATCCATTTACTTTCAGTGCATTTGATAAAAAATGTAAAGTATCGTTTAAAAGTAATTATTGGATGCATACTAAGTATACGGATTAGTTAAGGTGTTGGTTTTGCATGGCTTGTTTTTGGTGGGGAGGGAAGAAGCCAGCCACAGAAGTGATTTTTTGTGAAAAGCTCCTAGAAGCTTCCTCCATGCCTGGCAAAGTGAATCCCTGCTTGGCACTAAGAAAAGACATGCTGCTAAGTTAATTAGAAAAGCTGGTAGGCCTTGGTAATATATTTAAGAAGGAAATCAAAACTGCAGCCAGTTAACTCTTAAGTTTGCAAATTTTTCAGTTGGCACCTCTTCTGGTTTGAGAGCAAAACCAGCCAGAGACGCTGTTGCAGTGTGTATGTTTGATTGTAATGCAGTTCTAGTAGTCAGCTTTAGAATACATCCTCTTTTATGCTGTTGTAGCATATTTTATTATTAATGGATTGTTCCTTTCCCCCCTGTGTTGTTGGTTTTTGCCCTAGTTGTCCATGTCCCCAAAGACCTGCCCTTTTGTTCGCTGTTCCTCTTCCCACTGAATGTCAATCCCTCCCCAAGCCTGTCCCTTTCTGTAAAAACTTCCCTATCAATTTTGTAGCCTTCAAAACCCCATTGGTTTGTTTAAGTTCTTCTCCTCCCCTGTAGTCCCCTATTGGTTCAAACATTGTGTTCCCCACCTTGTGGTCCACCCTGAGTTTCTCCCAGTGTGTTAAAGATTGTATCCTCCCCTGGGACCTCTCCCCATTTCTAAGTTGATGTATGCCTTTGAGTCAGTGTCTTTCTGTCCCTGAACCTCCAGGGAAGAAACTCCTTTGGAAAACATACAGAAGACCTCTCCCCGTTCCTTGTCCCTGCCCTTGGTTCAGTCCTATCCCCAATGCAGTCCACCTGTGTCATAGAGCAGCTGTGCCCTACAGCTGCACCCTGGATTCAACAGCTTCCTGGGGGCAGCCCACTCTCGCTGTTGGTGTCAGGAGCTAGTCAGGCTGAAGAAATCCAGCACCACAGCAAGACTCCAAGTCAGAAATACAATTTATTAGGAAAAGGGGAAAAAAACGCAAATCCATGCAATAACACAAAACAAAAACCACAGACAGAATACAACCTGACACCCTGCTAGTTAAGGTGGTGGCAACAGTACCCAGAGGAAATGGTCTTGTTGAAGTGGTGATCCTGTAGAAACCATCTGGTAGCTCTTGTCCTCTGGAAGACCAGTGGGTAAGGGTGGTCATTCCTCTGGGAAGCCAGTGGAAAGACTGCTTGTGGCGTCCAAAATCCAGATTATATCCAGCTGGGGATACTTAGCTCCTCTGCCCTGGGCGGAGCATCTCACAATGTGCTGGTATCATTCTGAGTTATGCGGTGGGTCCTTGATTACCCGTTGAACAGAAATGGCTCCTGGAGGGAGTCATCTCTGAATCATGTGGCAAGACATTGATGGGCCTGTTAACAGGAGATTAGGAAAAAACTATGCCCCTCCTGGTTTCAGCAGCTCTTGAGGGTGGGAACAGAACACATTTTTATATTGTAACCTAGGACAATACAAGATGCATGTTTTTGCATTTGCAGGAAGTTTGTATGGATTTGAAAAGTGTCCTTATAGCAGAGGCGCAAAAATATTCTCATACCCTTTTTTAATCATCTTTAAACCAAGCAATTTTCACAATAACCTACTGCATGAATGACTTGCAAGTGAGTTGAGGAAACATGGAAAAGATAAGTAGTGTTCAACTGCAGAGAAATGTTTAGGAACACCATACCTTTATATTCCTTTATATTTTAAATCAGGAAGCATGGATGGACTGATTTTTCCCCTTAGGTGAGTACAGAAGCAGGAGGAGGGTGTTTAGATTCAAGATGACACTGGCAACTAAGAGCATGGCTACATAGAAGGTGCTATTTTTGGCCAGAACATTCAACTACTTAAGGGCAGATAGGAGAATAGCTGACTAGTGACAGCTCTGACCAGAAGAGTCTGTGGCTTATCCCATGGGAACAATAGTAACACATTTCAATTTTAAAAACCCCTTCATTTCAGAAGACCAAGCATCAGTAAAAATAAAAGGTCAAGTAAAGACATCCTAGTGCTCTTCTTATCAGAAGCATGTTCCTCTGTATGAAAGTATTTAGGAAATGACCAGTCCATTCATAAAGAAAAGTGTGCCAGTTAGAAAACCTGTAGAAAAACACAAGAAAAACTTACACAATATACATCCTCAATTGCAAAATGAAGAAATAATCATTTCAATCTTCCATGGAATTAATTGCATTTTATTTATTATTTTTATTTCAGCTGCTAAAAAGTTATTTTTTAAGACTAAATTTTATTCACTCAGCAGACCTATCTCTTTGAATGTCTACATAACCCTATTAAACCCTGAGGTGACAAAGAGAACAGCAGTGGAAGGAAACCTGGTCCATCTCTCCCTCCTTGAAGCTTTAGGCCAGCGAGTGATTAGAATTTAGTCACTTCATTTGAGGTAAATAGCTTTACCAAGAGAAAATATTATGCAGCCTTTATATTTCCTTTTGGAGCTGATCCACTTTGTAGTCAAAAATTCTTGACCCAGTTGGTGAGAAACAATAACATTACAGCCACGGATGTTAAAGTACACTGATGGGAAATGAAGTTTTCATCTTCAGGTCCTTGCTTCAGTACATATTCCAAATTCATCAGAAAGAAAGTTCAAAGACCAGTAACCCCCACTCAAGTGACTTAATTCGTATAGTCTGTACGCATAAGAGACATCAAGGAGGTGCTGTCATCTGTTAGGAGAATACCCAGCCAGTACATGATTGTCTAGTTAGGCGGCAACAATTTTGGAAATAATTTAATTTTTTGTATTGCAAGTGAATGGTCAATCCATTTTATTACTAGATAAGGTAAAAGAATGTCTTCTGCATCCTCTCAGAGGGGAAACTTCCCTAAATTTAAAGCTGGTCATCTTCATGATAGGATGCTTTGTCTTAAAAGAGATTTCTAGGCTTTGTCCTTTTGGATTGCTCCATAGCTTTTCACTCACTCTTCAGGTAGCTGTTAATATGTCCTGTTATCCCGTGCAAAATTTTATGGGCACAGACACTGAACTGGTATGTATTCCATGAAGTCCACAGGCCCCATTGAGATGGAGCCACAGGTCTCAAGGGTGTTAGCGGATGCTATTCTAAGGCCACTCCTGATCATGTTTGATGGCTCATGGTGACTGAGGAAAGTGCCCAAAGACTGGATGAAAGGAAAGGTCACCCATCTTCCAAAAAAGGCAGCTAGGAGAACTTGGAAAAGTACAAGCCAGCCAGCCTCTTTTTTATCCCCCCGAAGTTGATGGAGCAGCTATTCCTGGAAAGCATTGACAGGCACATGAAGGAGGACAAAATAATGTCATCAGCATGGATTTACCAGGGGAACTTCATGCTTGACAATTTTTAAAACTGCTCTGATGAATCATCTTGCTTGGTAGATGAAGGGAGTATTGTGTGCCTGGGCTTCAGGGAGGTTTTTGACATTTCTCTACATGGCAGCACATATACATACCAGAAGCAATAGTGCAAAGAGGAGGGAACCAGTGTCTTTCAATGATGGCCAGTGAAAAGACAAGAGGCAGTGGGCACACGCTGAAATACAGGAGAGTGCCTTTGAACATCAGTAAATGTTTCTTTACTGTCAGGGTGACTGAACCACGGCACAGACTGCCCAGAAAGATTGTGGAGCCTGGATCTTTGAAGACATTAAAAGTACACCCAGATAGAATCCTGGGCAAGAGGCTCTAGGTATCCTGCTTTAGGCAGGGGGATTGGGCCTGCTTAGCCCCACCAACCCCTTCCACTCTCATTCATTCTGTGCTAGGGAATTCTCTTCAAGATGCATTTCAAGCACTGGCATGACAAAGTTCTGTGCAGACAGAGATCCAAATGGACATGGCATCTAAGTTCCTTAAGCAGTCTTCAAGAAGAATGTAAAACTCTGGGACAAGTGTCTCTTCCCTAACTGAATCCCTTTCATGGGAAAATTCCCAGCTCTAGAAAGATCTTCTGATACGCATGCTTAAGACTGACAGTGGCTGAGCAAATTTCTCCCTATGTGTGTCTAAGACCAGTTAGGATCTTCACCCAAAGTGCTGTCAACATAGTCACAGAATGCCTATTGTTAAGAAGTGACAACTTCCATCAGAATGGCAACTATTGGTCCACAAAATGTATTAATGTATGGGAAATATCTACTTGGGTTAAAAATAAAAATAAAGAGTTGGTCTTTATTTATCAATTTCATTGCAATATTGATAAGGGAAGAAAAAGACCTAAGTCCTTAACTTTCTTAACTTGAAGAAAGATTTTTAAAATTCCTTGTAAAAATGTATTATCATGATCAGACTATTGAAACAATTTTAGTTGGGAAAAAAGTTCCAAATTTGTCTAGATAGTGGCAAAGAAGCCAAGAAAATAGGAAAGAAACAAAAAGAGAGTAAAAGAGTCAGCTTCAGTGTACAAGCTCATTCTAGAAGTAGTCTACTAGAAAAAAGGGACTCCCAGTTGAATTTCCAATGTATTCCTGCGCTTGATTCAGTAATTGGTCAATGTAAAAACCAATCCTTTTGTACTTCTCCCAGCAACAAAAACTCTAACAGGTTGACACCACCATCATGCTTGTCCCAGACATATTTAAATGAGAAATTTTGCTTTCTTGACAATCTACTTGCATAAAAGTTGCAAGACATTGGAGGGATTCCCACATTCTCATTCCCCCATGTGGCTTGAAAGTATATTTGATAAAATACACCACAAAGCACATGATTTAGAAGGTAGAGTAAAATGGGTGATTTGGGAATTGATCTCTTGTTGATATTAAACTTCATATCCACTCCCTGTGACGTTTCTAAATTCATGAGGATGGAGCTGAGGCATGAATCTGCCACAACAAGTGTTAGGCAGACATGCACACTCCCCTTTACATGTCCCCCCTTCCACACACACCTAGGCACACACAGAGATCAGCATAGCAGACCATGAACACCTTGGAAAAGACTGAAATGCTAAATACATCTCTTTGTGGGCAAAATAGCTGGTGCAATAATTCAAATGCCTGGTACAAAAATTCTGTTTAATATCTACCTCCTATTTAAAACATAGTTTTTCATTTCATTCTATTTACAGAATATTTTCATTTCATTTGTTTCTCTAAAATTACTTAGTTCTCACGTGTTGTATGTCTAGAAATATTTTCTTCGGAAAATAGAAAAAAATTTTTTAATTCATCTTAAGAGCTGAGAGAAAACTTCCTCCTATACATCAATCTGAATTTCTTCTATATTCAAACTTTGTTTCTCTACCATCAAGCTTCTCCTTTGTTGCTGCTCCAAGCCCCGTCCAAGGTGACCTTGAATACTTTCAGGCATGGGACACCCACAACTTCTCCAGGCAACCTGTTCCAGTGATCCAGCACTCCCACAGTAAAAAAGGCCTTCCTTTCATCTAATATGTGTAGGAAATCATAAATCTAGGCATAGAAACTTGGAGTGCAAATTTGAAATTCTTTGGATTTGAAGCACATTTTATATGAATACTGACTTACAGATGACTAAAAGATGTTGATGGGCATTTGAGCTTGAAACCTATTGGAAAAAGTGCCTGGAATTTAAAATTAAAACCAGTAAAATGAAAAACTTCTTGCCATTTTCTTTTTCCTCTGCTATTCAAAATTGCATATGTCAAATATCTGTGCTTCATACAAACCTATCAGATGCTCTCAGAGAAAAAGCTTTTCTTTCAGACTAAGTTGCGGTTGACGTAGAACACTAGCAGGAGTGAAAGTTTTTCTGGGCATCGGGGCAGCACCTTCTCCTTGGATTTGTGTGCAGAATGCATTTTATCCAAACTGGAAAATTGATCCCAGCTCTGTTCTATTCATCATTCTTACTGCATCAGGCCTGAAGATTCTGTGAAAAGTAGCCTGTGGACCTTGAAGATAGCTCATGTGAAAGAGATGAGAGGTGATGGAGATGTTGAGGGAGAGAATAAAGAGCATATGGCCCAGTATGGACACCAGAAAGTACTTCTTCATGTGATCCACAGCCTGAACAATTGTTTAGCACCCTTTAAAGGTGGTGTTTGACAAGCAGGGCTGAAGCAGGTCTTCAAAATATCCAGGATATCAAAATCCATTGAAGCAAATTCCCCTGGCCAGTCACCTTGCTGCTGCTAATTCACCCTCCATACCAGCTGATCAGGCCTAACAATGCTGCTGCAGAAGTATTGTGAAAAAGGTAGGCATATTTTCACAGAAGCAGGTGAAAAACCCCTTGGATGATGATTCTGAGGGATACCTTGATGGAACAAGTGATGTACCCCTGTCTGCTGTGGAATATCTAAGTTGGTGAGTTCACCATCTGTCAGCATCACTTTAGAAAATAAATGTTTGATCCACAAAAAAATATTTCGTATGTCCTGTCTACCTGCTTCATTTCAACCAATGAATAGGCTACGGTCCGTCAGCAAAGGGCTTATCATCCTATGTTTCTTTATAATGTAATAGTTTTTTATTTCTTTCTGAATCAGACACTGCCTATTCATAAAATTCAGTTGTCCGTGGTAAGGATATAATTAAATTCACATGTTAAAAAAGATCCTTCTTGTTATCTTTTTTTAAAATTACCCACATGCAACATCAGTCTGAGAGCTGAAGAAAACCCCTTCATTTGCTGTTTGCCAAGTATCATCTATGTGACACAAATTCTACTTGAGAAATCACACCCATCCATTGCCATGTAACACTACTAGTAATGCTTTCACAACCTTTTCTTCATCATTAGGTATTTTGATGAAGTGAATGATTAGAACATAAGCAAGGGCATTTGATCAAGATGCTCCAGAAAGAGCTGTGGTCCCTCCTCTTCTTTGATATCTATGTTAGCACTGAGCTGCAAAAAAAGAAAGATTACTGGGAAGAGTGTTACTTTTAGTCTAAATTAGTAAATGATGTTTGAAATACCCTGTTAAATGACAAGGTGCTCTTTTAAAATATGGCATCTTAAGGGAAAAAGTCATCTTTAAAGAAATTTTGAGGCAGTTGCTTCTGGAAAAATAAAATTGGAGGCATCTAAGGTCTTTAGTCATACCATTTTGAAGATTGATTCAAAACACAGTTTTTTCATATGGGAAGAACAGAGGACTATAGATGTAACCCATTTGAAAATGGAGTTCTATTTCTTTCTGGTTGGGATTACCAGACATCATTTCTTGTGAAGTCGAGGGACTGCAGTTAGCTCTCCACTAATTTCCTTCCCTGAAATTCATCTGCATTTGCTCCTCTGTCCAGAGTCCCCATTTATTAGTGATGGTATACTTCATCTATGCATTAGAATATTCAACTAGAGTGTCTGACTCATATCTGCTAGATTAAATTAGCCGGAACAGAATGGATAGTTACAGTTGTTTGTATACGATAGTCTTATTTTGACAAGTTTTCTTTAGACAATGTTGAAGCAGCACTAGCAAATAGAAACTACAGCTTGCAGCAGGGAAAGACCCTCTTCTGCTTTCTCAAGTTTCCTGTAATTTAATAGACGCCAAAAGGCTTTTTGTAGTAATACTACTGTCTTGTAGGAATACTTGATCTAATCCTACCTTGGATGAAGTTACTAGTGGGTTACTTTTCTACAAGGCAGAACATTTTTCCTTTAATATTATGTCTTTTGTAAGTTGGAAATATGAACTTTTGCACCAGTCACGTGGAATGTACGCCTTCTTCTTAATAGGTTTCACAACCTTCTTTAAAAAATATGGACTCTGTATAACTTCAAAATTAGAATTCTGGGCATCTTCATTCTATTGATGTAATTTTTTTCTGCCATGCTGGTATTGATTTCAATCATTTTTCCCAATAGAAATATTTTTCCCTGACACCTATGGAAAAGACCAATGTTTTACTCAATATTACAGCATCACAACATTGTTTAGAATTCTTTAAACATGGTCCCAAATATATCTGACAGCTAGAGTGCAGAGGTTAGCAAGAGTAAAAGAGAATAACTTCTGAACAGTTTCAGTAGATTTCCCAGGAAGGGCTTGCTTTCTGCCACTGCAAATTTTCCCAGTGATATTGTCTGATTAAGAGTTGCATCAAAAGAGCTGGATAGAGCAGCACCTTCCGAAAGGCAAAGACCAAAGCCGCACAACACTGGGATTGTCTGCGCAGCTTGCAAACTGATAGGAAACAGTACCTTACAATTCTCCTGCCTTTTCTAATCATATGAACATTCAAATGGAAGGAGTTTTACCCAAGTTTCTTTTGCTTCTTGCAGAACAGTCTGCAGACTCCCATGCAACTTCTAGAACAATATTGGGGATGTTTTCTGTCCAGGCCTAGTTTCTGCTCACGACACATAGTGGAAAAGCTTTTTTTGCTCAGATGAGGGTGACAAGAGACACTAAAGATGAAGATATGGAGCTCTCCGAAGCTCAGCACCCGTCATGGATGTCTTTCGTCAGAAGCCACTCTCTGGAGCGCACCGTGACCAGCACAATGCTCTGTGCATGAAGAAGCCGCATCTTACCCTCAGGAGACAGAGAGAGCCGAAATATATGAAAGGCGAAAACGAAAATGCACAACACCGCAGCTGTGTGTGTAGCTTGCAAACTCAGAAAACACTACCTTACAGCTCTCCTGCTTTTTCCATTCACATTGCAGTCAGATAGATGGAGTTCGGATAACGTTGTTTTGCTTCATGCTGAATACTCGGCAGACAACCATGCAACTTCTGGAACACAATCAGAGATGTTTTCTGTCCTGGCACAGTTTCTCCTCACAAGACATAGTGGAAAAGCTTTTTGCTAAGATGTAAGTGCCTAGAGACGCTAAAGACGAAGATAACCGCCCCTCCCAGGCGTCTTAGGGCAGAAGCTGCTCTCTGGAGCGCACCGCGACTGGCACAATGCTGTGAGCGCACAGAAGTCACTTCTTCACTTCAGGAAGACGGATAAAGCTACAGCTTCTGAAAGGCAAACAACAAAGCCACACAACACTGGGATTGTGTGCGCAACTTGCAAACTGATAGAGAACAGTACCTTTCCATCTCCTGCCTTCCATTCACATTCTCATTCGAATTGAAGGAGTTTTGGACAGCATTCTTTTCCTCCTTGCAAAACACTCTGCAGATCTCTGTGCAACTTCTCGACAGAACCAAAGATGTTGTCTGTACTGGCATGCTTTCTCCTTGCGAGACATAGTGGAAATGCTTTTTGCTAAGATGTAGGTGACAAGAGACTTAAAAGATGATGGTATGGAGCTCTCTGAAGCTAAGCATCGGTCCTGGGCATCTTTCAGCAGAAGCTGCTCTCCAGAGAACACCGTGACCAGCACAATGCTCTGTATCCGGAACAATGCTCTGCGTCTGGTTCAATGCTCTGTGCGCGAACATGCCACTTCTTCGCCTCCGGGAGACGGATATAGCAGCAGCTACCGAAAGGCAAAGAATGAAGGCAAACAACACAGGGATTGTGTGCGCTTCTTGTGAACTCATAAAAAACAGTATCTTACCACTCTCCTGCCTTTTAATATTCATATTTACATTCCAATGTAAGGGGGTTTGAACAACTTGCTTTTGCTCCTTGCAAAACAGTCTGCTGAGCTCCGTGCAATTTCTCTACAGAATCGGAGATGTTTTCTGTGCTGGCATGCTTTCTCTTCACGAGACATAGTGGAAAACCTTTTGCTAAGATGTAGACAACAAGAGACACTAAAGACGAAGTTGAGCATTGGTCTGGAGCGTCTTTCACCAGAAGCCGCTCTCTGGAGCACGTCGCCACAGGCACAATGCTCTGCGACCGGCACATTGCTCTGCGACTGGTAGGTCTGTGAGTGAACAAGTCACTTCTTTGCCTCCGAGGACGGAGAAAGTGGCAGCTACCAAAAGGCAAAGAACGAAGCTGCCCAACACTGGGATTGTGTGCGCAGCTTGCAAGCTGTTAGAAAACAGTGCCTTACCACTCTCCTGCCTTTTCCATTCATATTTACATTCGAATGGAATGGATTTTGAACAACTTTCTTTTGCTCCTTACAAAACATTTGGCAGACACCCGTGCAACTTCTAGGACACAATAGGAGATGTTTTCTCTACTGGCACAGTTTCTCCTTGCGAGACATAATGGAAAAGCTTTTTGCTAAGATGTAGGCAACAAGAGACACTAAAGACGAAGGTACGGATCTCTCTGAAGGTAGTGCCGATTCAGGGCGTCTTGGCAGAAGCCGCTCCTAGGAACGCACCTCGACAGGCACAATGCTCTGTGCAAGAAGAGGCCACTTCTTCGCCTCCAGGAGAGAGATAGAGCAGCAGCTACCGAAAGACAAAGAACGAAGCCGCGCAACACTGGGATTATGCGAGCAGCATGGAAACTGATAGAAAACAGTACTTTACCACTCTCCTGCATTTTCCATTCACATTTACATTCAAAATAGAAGGGATATTGGACAACTTTCTTTTACTCCATGAAAAAAATCTGCAGAACTCCGTGCAAACTATAAAACACATTCAGAGATGTTTTCTATACTGGCCCAGTTTCTCCTCAAGAGACATGGTGGAAAAACTTTTTGCTAAGATGTAGGCAACAACAGACTCTAAAGACAAAGATATGGAGCTCTCCGAAGCTCAGCGCCGGTCCCGACTGTCTTTCGGCAGAAGTCGACTGGCAAAATGCTCTGCGACTGGTAGCTCTGTGCATGAAAAACCACTTCTTTGCCTCTGGGAGGCTGTAGAAGTCCATCCGAAAATCCTTCATTTTTTGCCTCACAATTGTCATGAGAAAAGACTACTGAAGAGTTAAAACTGCTGAGCCGGTTGGGAAAGAAAGTCTCCTGCTTATCTAGTGTGTTCACAAGTGATGCTTGCAGAACACGCCATGCTGTACTCAAAGGGGGCATGCTGCCCTTTTCTGGACAATTGAACTGGACTTTCTTCCAAACTCCTGAGCTGGCTGGACTGAGCTCTGGGGTGGCTCCCCCCCCCGCTCCATGAGAAGACCCCTCTTGCCTGTCTTCAACCACCGTGATGGACCAACCGAGATGCGAATCCCCTCGTCAAGGAACCCAGAACCCCTCTGGCACCCTATTGGCACCCCCATGGCACCCCCATGGCAGCCTCCTTCCAGAGACTGGGACTGTACCCCCTCCCAATTCAGGGAGGGGGAAAACTTAATGTACATGTGAGCATTCAGCCATGAAAACAATGGACTTTTCCCCTCCATGGAAACCTAATTTCAGTTACCTTCCCCCAACCAAGAACAGCATATATATTGGGGTTCGGTCCAACTGCCCTTTGAGAGCTCCCCAAGACGTGTACCAGCGAGTTTCGGCGGCAGGACCCCGAAGACATCACGTTTTGGTAGCTATACCCCATTCCCTGACCTTCTTTCCTCCCTTTTTCCTTGTCTTACCCTTCTCTTCCCCAGATCCCTTAACCAAACGCATATTAAGCTGTGGTTATAATCAATAAATTGCACCTTGTTGATTTGTTACTGCAAAACCCCCTGTGCCTTGTGTTGGTTATTTTTGCACCCAAAAATCATTCGTCACCCGTTTATTTCGGGCGGACCTTCACATAATTGGCATCACGGACAAGGATTCCAGCAGCCAGTGAGATTTTGCAGGTTTTGTGTAGTTTGTAACCTCTCACAGACTACACACGCCAAAGCCAAATCTCACGCTCGATTGAGCACACAGGCTCCGGAATTGACACAAAAGATTTTTCGGTGCAAAAGCAGGGGAAATTGTTACTGTCACTTCTGTTACTGATTTTACCTGCATGGACACTGACACTGATACTTCTCCTGATCCTGATATTGATGCTGTTTCTGATATTGATACTGATATTGATACTGTTGTTGTTGTTGTTGTATTTGAATTGAATCTGAACCTGTTACTGTTGTTTTTGAGGTGAATTTGAACCTGTTACTGTTTTTTACTGCTGTATTTTGTGTACCTGGACTGTCTAAAAGGGAAGGGGCAGACTTGAAGTAATTAAGCAGTGCCTTTTAGATAGATATTGTCCCTTCACCTACACAGGGAGCGAGGGGTGGCCCGGCAAAGGCTGAGCGGCTTTTTTCCTGTTCTAGGTTCTGGTCCCCTCACAAAGAAAACATTTCTGTGTGTATGTGTTCATGTGAGTGCGTATCTGTACTGTCTAGGAAGGAAGAGACAAATTTGAAGCAACCTCACAGGGCCTCCCAGACTGATTCTGTCTCTTCAACTACCCAGGGAAGCAAGGGGACAGTGGAAAGGCTGTTTGATTTGTGTAACTTAAGTTAACTCCCTGGTGTAGCTTTGGCCCCCTCACAAAATGACTAAAAACTTCAGTGCAAAAGGTAAAGCTGAATTTTATGCTCTGCTTGCTAAATACAATGCCACACCTTCTCCAGGGGGAGAAGAATGGGCAAACTGCAATTGGTTTAACTTAGAAAACATTATTGATAGAATATCTTATTTGCAACATGAAACAAAATTTAAACTGGGCAAAAATAAAACCATCCTCTGCTCAGTCTTGGGTGCCGGTCTCACAGCAGCCATAGAAACTCGCTTTAAGCGAAAAAGTGAGGAAAATGCTATCATAGACTCCCTCCAAAACCTAGTTGAAGTTTTGCAAAAACAATTGGATGAAGAAAGAAATGTAAATAACTTGTTACGGACTGCCCTGAGAGAGGAACATGTTAAAAATTCACAGAACTCTGATTCCTCAAAAGAAACAGAGGAGAAAGAAACTCCTCACACTAGTCAAAATTGTTCTCAAACAGAATTAACCCTGATGAAAAATTGCGGGAAACACTGCTGTAACAACATAAAACCTCTAATTAAAACAGAATACAACTATATCAATAATGAAGATTTTAGCCCGCACAAAACCACTAAAGAAATCCCGTACACTGCTACTGAATTAACAAAACTTGCAAAGCAGTACGGGCTTCTCCCCCAAAAATCTGAAACAGAACACATTTGTCAAGTGTCTCTCACTGGGGGAGATCAGATTCTTTTGTCAGAACAAGAAGCCGGCGGGTGCTGGAGACATGGGGTGTTCCTAACAACAGCAGACAGACGCATCCCATGGTCCCCAAATCAGCACACAGCTCATTGGGCTGGGGGGCTTAACCCCTTGGAAAGGAGAGACCCTTTGGTTGGTACCCTTGACCAACTCCTGGAAAACATTCACAAATCCGGCTGCCTGCAATTGATTCATGAAAAGAAATTAATTCCTGGTTTTGAATCTCCAATCCAATCACCTGTAAAGCCTGAAATTATGACCTCTTTAACTCAAAGGCTTCTGGGAACACTTAAACCTACAGCAATTCTCCTTCAGAAAACCATAGTAGCTCTGTCTCCTATAGAAAGACCAGATAAACTTCTTAGTAACCAGAATGACCCTTTTGTTCCCCTTTATGACTTGCTGAGAAAAAGAATAAAATGGGATTGAACTTCTTCTCAGAAGGAAACATTGCAATTGCTGATTCTTGAAGTGACAGCTCACCAAGCACTGGACCCTATCTATCCTACAGACCCCTTTCAGGTGGAGTGGGGATTTGCCTCCTCACAACTTTCAGTAAACATTTGGCAGCAGGGTCCCGAGGGTCTGACAAAGCCTGTTGGGTTTTATTCCTATGGTTTCAAAGATGCTGAGAAAAGGTACACTACCTGGGAAGGGGTGTTTGTGGCTGGCTTGGCTCCCAGGGAGGTGAAGGAGAACTGGGCAATCCAAGAAACTGGGAGCTTGGGTAGCAGCCAAAATAAACCTGCCTCTGTGACTAAAGCAACCCCTCCTCTCTCCCCCACTTCTGCTAACAGAGAGGAACAGGACAATGCCCAGGTTGGGGAACTGTTAACTGTTTGGAGTATTTTCCAAAGTGAGGGACAGAATTACTTTCTTGTCTGTATTAACACCAAGTCCTATGCTATGTTTATATTTGGGTTGCTCCAGGCTGATGCTTTTAAAAGAGGTACAGGAGATAATACTGTTAAAGCAATGTAGGGATGGTTTGGGATTTTCCTAAACCCACAGGAAATTCAATCTGGTAATGTTTCTCACTTTACTGTCAAAAGTGTGCAGGATAGGGCAGAAGGTGAAAACATTAAATGGACTTCTCACGCCTCTTACTATAGATGAGGGGTAAATGAGTGTTCCAAAATCACTGCTTTTTGCCAGACAGCTCCAAGCATAATTCCCTCACTACAGGGACCAGATGATTTCAAGAACCCAGGGCATTACCCTGGACAACCTGTTTTTGGTGGACCCTCTGCTGCTGTAGGGGAAGTACCACTGCTGTTCAAAACCTCTCTGACAATTCCATTGTTCTAACCTTCTCTGCCTCTTTGTGGCAGAGTCTGTTGTGTTTACTTTTTCAGAAGAACTCCGAGGGACATGAAGACCTGATAAACCATGATAACACTAGTGATGGACAACAGAAATAATGTTTTCCCTTCCCCCTATGGTAACACCAGGTGATGATATTATACATAACATGTAAATTAATTGAACTTGAATAAATTGGCTGTCACAATTAGAGATTTGACCAAATTACAGCAACTACTGCAGTCATTCTTATTGGCTTTTGTGAACACACCAGTGGCTGCTATCAAGCATATTACCAAATTGGGAAAGAGTGAATGTGGATGATCACAAATTGGTAATTGATGCACTTAGTGCTACACAGAACAATGTTTCCTTAGCCCTCAGCTGTATCCAGGCAGAATTGTGGATGCAAGCTGTCTCTGCTGCAATCATAAGAGAGGGCGAGGAAGGCACCTTCCCCACAGAAATTCGGAAGATAATCTGGGAAAGTGCCACTGAATTTGAAAGAGAATTCCAATCCTGGTGGAACCTGGTGAACTTTACCTATGATCCCATTTCAAACACAGCCACTGCTTTTGTCCTAACCATACGCAATGCCTCTGTACATTTGGTCTTCCCTGTTATTGCATTAGAATTAAACCATGACGGAGCTGTTCTCTATCCAACTGAACATAGAGGATAGGCCCGTCAAGTCGATGACAAATGGCAAAATGTTAATTTAGAATCTTGTATTGACCGAGAACAACAAGAGTTCATCTGTGAAAGCAATGCAATCATAGATCAAATATTTGTTTAGACATAGAGCAAAATATCTGTCATTTCAAGATTCGTCCACATGAGGATACCCAGACAGTTCTTATATACATAGGCAATGGCTGTGCATGCTTTAGAACCACATGTGATTCTGTCTTTGTAGAAGATGTTGTAGTAGATGCAAAGAATCATTCAAATTTTTGTGCTTGTAACTTTACTAAGATAGTAGGATGCGATTTCTCTTATGAAGCTCCAGTTACTTCTCACCACCTACTGCAATCCAACTACACGCTGATCCAGACGCTGATGCCCACTCCTATTGGAATGAACCTCACCCTCGTGAGACAACTATTGCTCCATCAAGACCTGATTGACATCCTCGAGAAAATCAAGGAGAGCAGACAGAAGACCCTGGTGACTGTTCATCACAACGTGAAACAAATACACCGGGTTATGGAGAGGGTAAAACAGGATGCTGAGCATAGGTGGTGGGATACTCTTTTTGGGTGGTCACCTACTGCCACAGGTGTTCTGAACAGTGTGTGCCATCCAATTGTTGTTCTTTTGATCCTAGTTACGCTTGGCTTTATCTTGCCAGCAGCCCTATTCATTTTGAATTGGAGAATGATGAAAAAGCTTAAGAGACTGTCAGCTGTAGTCAATGCACACCGCTTAGCTGATGTACTCAATACAATAGATGTCCCCAAAACACTTGATACGAAACAGTTATGAATCAAGCATATGTGCTTTAGAACAACTTCTTAAATATCAAGTATGACTTACAGAAAGTTACTTTAATTCTTAGAAAATAATTTTAAAAGACGATGATTATATTATGATTTGTTTGTTGTTTTGATTATTTGTGATTTGTTTTAATCATTTTGAAATTGTTAAACAAATGATATTGCTTTAACTGATTAATATTTTTTGAAATTGTTAAAATTAATCATAATTTTTTGAAATCGTTATAAAAAATAACCACGTGTGAAATTGTTATGATGATCAATATTAATTATGTTTATGTTTATTGGTTCCCCTTTTCCCTCTTTCTTTTCCTTCTCTTCCCCTTTTATCCCCTCTCTCCTGTCATGCCTACTTTTCCGGGGTTATGCTACCGACGTGCAACGAGTTTCGAAGACACTCTAGAGCTCTGCTGATGAAGATTCCTCAAGACAATCGTGAGTCACGGGGTCGTGTAGAAGTCCATCCGAAAATCCTTCATTTTTTGCCTCACAATTGTCATGAGAAAAGACTACTGAAGAGTTAAAACTGCTGAGCCGGTTGGGAAAGAAAGTCTCCTGCTTATCTAGTGTGTTCACAAGTGATGCTTGCAGAACATGCCATGCTGTACTCAAAGGGGGCCTGCTGCCCTTTTCTGGACAATTGAACTGGACTTTCTTCCAAACTCCTGAGCTGGCTGGACTGAGCTCTGGGGTGGCTCCCCCCCCGCTCCATGAGAAGACCCCTCTTGCCTGTCTTCAACCACCGTGATGGACCAACCGAGATGCGAATCCCCTCGTCAAGGAACCCAGAACCCCTCTGGCACCCTATTGGCACCCCCATGGCACCCCCATGGCAGCCTCCTTCCAGAGACTGGGACTGTACTCCCTCCCAACTCAGAGAGGGGGAAAACTTAATGTACATGTGAGCATTCAGCCATGAAAACAATGGACTTCTCCCTTCCATGGAAACCTAATTTCAGTTACCTTCCCCCAACCAAGAACAGTATATATATTGGGGTTCGGTCCAACTGCCCTTTGAGAGCTCCCCAAGACGTGTACCAGCGAGTTTCGGCGGCAGGACCCCGAAGACATCACGTTTTGGTAGCTATACCCCATTCCCTGACCTTCTTTCCTCCCTTTTTCCTTGTCTTACCCTTCTCTTCCCCAGATCCCTTAACCAAACGCATATTAAGCTGTGGTTATAATCAATAAATTGCACCTTGTTGATTTGTTACTGCAAAACCCCCTGTGCCTTGTGTTGGTTATTTTTGCACCCAAAAATCATTCGTCACCCGTTTATTTTGGGCGGACCTTCACAGAGGAATAGAGAGAGGCAACTTCCAAGAGGCGAAGAACGAAGCTGCAAAACACTGGGATTGTGTGCAAAGTAACAGAAAACAGTACATTACCATTTTCCTCCTTTTCCATTCACATTTACATTCAAATAGAAGGGGTTTTGAACCACAATTTTTCCCCTTGCAAAACAGTCTGCAGACCTCCATGAAACTTCTAGAACGTGTTCGGAGATGTTTTTTGTACTGGCATGCTTTCTCCTTGTGAGACATAGTGGAAAAGCTAAGATATAGGCTACAAGAGACGCTGAAGACAGAGGTATGGAGCTTTCCGAAGCTAAGCACCTTTCCTGGGCGTCTTTCAGCAGAACCTGCTCTCTGGAGGGCACCACGACTGACACAATGCTCTGCGACTGGCAAAATGCTCTGCAACTGGTACAATGCTCTGTGGCTGTTAGCTCTGTTTGCGAAGATGCCGCTTTTTTGCATCTATGCGAGAGATATAGAGGCAGCTTCCCAAAGCCGAAGAACAAAGCAGCACAACACTTCGATTGCATGCGCACCTTGCAAACTGATAGAAAACACTACCTTACCACTCTCCTGCCTTTTCCAATCACGTTTACATTCAGATGGAAGGGGTTTTACAAAACTTTCTTTTCCTTTTTGCAGAACAGTCAGCAGACCTCGGTGCAACTTCTCAACAGAACCGGAGATGTTTTCTGTACTGGCATGCTTTCTTCCTGCAAGACATAGCGGAAAAGCTTTTTGCTAAAATGTAGTTGACAAGAGATGCTAAAGACGGAGATACGGAGCTCTCTGAAGCTAAGCGCAGGTCCCAGGCGTCTTTCGGCAGAAGCCGCTCTCCCCAGCACACGTTGACCAGCACAATGCTTTGTGACTGGTACAATGCTCTGTGCGCGATCAAGCCACTTCTTTGCTTCTGCGAGGCAGAGAGAAGGGCAGCTACTGTAAGGCGAAGAACAAAGCCGCACAACACTGGGATTTTGTGCTCGGCTTTCAAACTTTCAGAAAACAGTACCTTACCACTCTCCTGCCTTTTCCATTCACATTCACATTCCAAAAAAAAAGAGTTGTGTACAGCTTTCTTTGGCTCCTTGCAAAACAGTCTCCAGAACTCCGTCCAACTTCTAGAACGCAATTGGAGATATTTTCTGTAGTGGCACAGTTTCTCCTTGTGAGACTTATTGAAAAAGCTTTTGGCTAAGATGTAGGTGACGAGAGACGCTAAAGACAAAGATACAGAGCTCTCCGAAGGTAAGAGCCGGCGCCAAACCTCTTTCAGCAGAAGCCGCTCTCCGGAGTGCACGGTGACTGGCAAAATTCTCTGCGACCGGCACAATGCTCTTCGACCGGCGCAATCCCCTTCGCGCAAAGAATCCGCTTGCTTGACCTCCACGGGATGGAGAGGGCGACAGCTTCTGACATGCAAAGAACCAAGCTGCACTGGGATTCTGTGTGCAGCTTGCAAACTGAGAGAAAAAAGTACCTTACCACTCTCCTGCCTTTTCCATTACATGAACACTCAATTGGAAGGCGTTTTGGACAACTTTCTTTTTCTTCTTGCAAAACACTCTGCAGACCTCTGTGCAACTTCTAGAACACGATGGGAGATGTTCTCTGTGCTGGCACAGTTTTTCCTCATGAGACATAGTGGAAAAGCTTTTTCCTAAGACATAGGCAACAAGGGACGCTAAAGAAAAAGAAACGGAGCTCTCCGAAGCTAACCATTGGTCAGGGGTGTTTTTTGGCAGAAGCCGCACTCTGGTGAGCGCACCGTGACTGGGCACAGTGCTCTGCAATCGGCACAATGATCTTTGTGAGAGGAAGCTGCTTTTTCACCCCTGCAGGACGGATATAGCAGCAGATTCAATGGCAAAAAACGAAGCCGCACTGGAATTGAGTGCGTAGCTTACAAACAGAAAAAAAAAGTACCTGACAACTCTTCTGCTGTTTCCATTCACACTTACATTCAAATGCAAGGGGTTTTCAATATCTTTCTTTTCCTTCTTGCAAAACACTCGGCAGACCTCTGTGCAACTTCTCGACAGAATAAGAGATATTTTCTGTAGTGGCTCAGTTTGTCCTCACGAGACATAGTGGAAAAGCTTTTTGCTAAAATGTAGGCGACAAGAGATGATAAAGATGAAGATACAGAGCTCTTGGTAGCTAAGCACAGGTCCCGGGCATCTTTCATCAGAAGCTGCGTTCCAGAGCACACCAGGACTGGCACCATGCTCTGTGATGGCCAAAATGCTCTTCGTGCGAAGCAGCTGCTTCTTCACCTCAGGGAGACAGACAGAGCAGCAACTTCCGAAAGGCAAAGAATGCCGCACAACACTGCGATTGTGTGCACAGCTTGCAAACTGATAGAAAACAGAACGTTACCACTCTCCTTCCTTTTCCAGTCAAAATAATATTCAAATGGAAAGAGTTGTCAACAAGTTTCTTTTGCTTGTTAGAAAACCGTGCAACTTCCAGGACATGATTGGAGATGTTTTCTGTACTGGCATGCATTCTCCTTGCGAGATATTGTGGAAAAGCTTTCTGGTAAGATGTAGGCGACAAGAGACGCTAAAGACGAAGATACAGAGCTCCTCTAAGCTAAACACTGGTCCTGGGCATCTTTCGGCAGAATCCGCTTGTCAGAGAGCACCTTGACCAGCACAATCCTCTGCGACTGGCACAATGCTCTGTGACTGGTACAATGTTCTGTGTGCGAACAAGCCACTTCTTCACCTCTGGGAGACAGTGAGAGTGGCAGCTTCCAAAGGGCAAGAATGAAGCTACACAACACTGGGAATGTGTGTGGAGCTTGCAAACTGATAGAAAACAGTACCTTATCACTCTCCTGCCTTTTCCAGTCAGAATAACTTTCAAATGGAAGGGATTCTACATAAGTTTCTTTTTTTTCTTGCAGAACAGTCTGCAGACTCCCATGTGACATCTAGAACTATATCAAGGATGTTTTATGTCCAGGCCCAGTTTCTCCTCACGAGACATAGTGGAAAAGCTTTTTTGGATTAGATGAAGGGGACAAGAGACGCAGAAGACTGAGACGGATCTCTCCGAAAAAAAGCACGGGTACTGCGTGCCTTTCTGGAGAAAGACACGAGGATTTTATTTGGGGGCAATGGTCAGAGAGGCCATCTGGCTCCTGAAATTCTGCAATAGGCAGGATGGTTCCCAGACCCAAGCTGGCACCAGTCGCAAATGGGGCTGGTTTGACAAGTGCCAAGTGGCTCCTGCAGTCGGCCATAAACATGCAGGCCAGGTGATTTTTGTTTTCAAAGGAAAATGGCCAAGGATTGAGTTCATGGGCCCTATGGTTGGAGTGGCCAGCTGGCCCTTAAATTCCACCATACGCACATGGTTACCAGACCCAAGCTGGCACCACTTGCAACTCAGGATGGTTTCACAATGCCAAGTGGTTCTTGCAATCTGCCATCAAGAACCAGGGCAGGTGAGTTTTGTTTGCCAGAAAAAGGAGCGAGATTTTATTCTGAGGCCTGTGGCTGCAGTGGGTGGCTGGCTCCTGAAATTCCCCAATACGCAGGATGGTTCCCAGACTCAAGCTGGCAACAGTTGCAACACGGACTTGTTTGACAGTGCCACGTGGCTCCTGCAATCTGCCATCAAGAACCAGGGATGGTGAGTTTTGTTTGCCAGGGAAAAGAGCTAATGTTTGTGTTGGGGGCCTGTGGCTGGAGTGCCGTCTTGCTTCTGAAATTCTGCAATACTCAGGATGGTTCCCAGACCCAAACTGGCTAGAGTGCCATGTCAAATTGGTTTGACAGTGCCAAGTGGCCCCTGCAATCTACAATCAGGAACCGCCTAAGGTGAGCTTTGCTATTCTGGGAAAGGATCCAAGGTTCATGTTGGCCGCCTATGGATGGAGTGGCCACATTTCTCCTGAAATTCTGCAATACACAGGATGGTTCCCAGACCCAAGCTGGCACCAGTTGCAACTCAGGGTGCTTTGACAGAGCCATGTGGCTCCTGCAATCTGCCATCAAGAACAGGGGATGGTGAGTTTTGTTTGCCAGGGGAAAGGAGTGTGGTTTTTATCCGCGGGACTGTGGCCAGAGTGGCCGGGGGGATCCTTAAATTCCATAATATGTAGGATGGTTCCCAGACCCAAGCTGGCACCAGATGCAACTCAGGCTGCTTTGACAGAGCCAAGTGGCTCCTGCAATCTGCCATCAAGAACAGGGGCATGTGAGTTTTGTTTGCCAGGGAAAAGGAGTGTGGTTTTTATTCGCGGGACTGTGGCCAGAGTGGCCGGCGGGATCCTGAAATTCCATAATACGTAGGATGGTTCCCAGACCCAAGCTGGCACCAGATGCAACTCAGGCTGCTTTGACAGAGCCATGTGGCTCCTGCAATCTGCCATCAAGAACAGGGGCATGTGAGTTTTGTTTGCCAGGGAAAAGGAGTGTGGTTTTTATTCGCGGGACTGTGGCCAGAGTGGCCGGCGGGATCCTGAAATTCCATAATATGTAGGATGGTTCCCAGACCCACGCTGGCACCAGATGCAACTCGGGCTGGTTTGAAAGTGCCAAGTGGCTCCTGTAATCTGCCTTCAGGAACCGGGGAACCTGCATTTAGTTTGCCAGTGAAAAGAGCCACGGTTTGTGTTCGAGACCAGTGGCTGCAGTGGCATGCTGGCTCCTGAAATTCCGCAATACGCAGGATGGTTCCCACACCCAAGCTGGCACCAAATGCAACTTGGGCTGGTTTGACAGTGCCAAGTGGCTCCTGAAATGCATCATCAAGATACGGGGCAGGTGACTTTTCGTTTCAAAGGAAAATGGCCAAGATTGGAGGTCAGGAGTCTGGGGCTGGAGTGGCCTGCTGGCTCCTCAAATTCCGCCATCGGCAGGATGGTTCCCAGACCCAAGCTGGCACCAGTTGCAACTCAGGCT
This sequence comes from Melospiza georgiana, assembly GCF_028018845.1. Taxonomy (NCBI): domain Eukaryota; kingdom Metazoa; phylum Chordata; class Aves; order Passeriformes; family Passerellidae; genus Melospiza; species Melospiza georgiana. The sequence continues at coordinate 60,747,452 of NC_080465.1, read as the reverse complement.
GGTTTGACCAGTGCCAAGTGGCTCCTGCAATCTGCCATAAAGAATTGGGGCACATGCATTTAGTTTGCCAGTGAAATGCGCCGAGGTTTGTGTTCGGGGCCTATGGCTGAAGTGGCTGGCTGGTTCCTGATATTCCACAATTTGCAGGATGGTTCCCAAACTCAACCTGGCACCAATTGCAACTCGGGCAGGGTTGACAGTGCCAAGTGGTTCCTGAAATCTGCCATCAAGAACCGGGGATTGTGAGGTTTGTTTTCATAGAAAAATGTCGGACATTGTATTTCAGGGGTCTGTGACTAAAGTGGCCGGCTGGCTCCTGAAATTCCGAAATACGAAGGATGGTTCCCAGACCCAAGCTTGCGCCAGTTGCAAAATTGGGCTGGTTTGACTGTGCCAAGTGGCTCCTGCAATCAGCCATCAAGAACTGGGGCAGGAGAGTTTTGTTTGCCAGGAAAAAGAAGCAAGGATTTTATTCGGGGGCCTGTGGCCGGTGTAGCCAGTTGGCTCCTGAAATTCCGCAATATGCAGGATGGTTCCCAGATTGAAGCTGGAACCAGTGCCAAGTCGGCCAGGTTTGAGCGTGCCAAGTGGCTCTTGCAACCTTCCATCAAGAACCGGAGCAGGTGATTTGAGTTTGCCAGGGAAAATAAATCAGCATTTCTATTTGAAGGCATGTGGGTGAGAGTGGGTGGCTGGATCCTGAAATTCCGCAAACCCGCAGGATGGTTCCCTGACTCAAGGTGGCTGTTGTTGCAACTCGGGGTGGTTGCACAGTTGCACAGTGTTGCGCAGCTTCCTTCTTCACCTTTCCGAAGGTGCTGCTCTCTCCACAATGTCTGGCAAGGAGAAACGGTGCCAGCACAGAGAACATCTCCCATTGTGTTCTAGAAGTTGCACAGAGTGCTTTGAAAGAAGAAAAAAAAGTTGTCGAAAACACCATCCAATCGAATGTTCATGTGATGGAAAAGGCAGGAGAGTGGTAAGGTACTGATTTCTATCAGTTTGCAAGCTGCGCGCAGAATCGCAGTGTGGTGCATCTTCCTTGTTCACCTTTCCAAAGCTGCCGCTCTCTCCGCCTCCCCGAAGCCAAGAAGTGGCTTCTTCGAGTAAAGACAATTGTGCCGCTCGCAGTGCTCAGGAGCCCGGCTTCTGCCGAAAGAGGCCCGGGAGATGCGCCTAGCCAAGGGGAGCTCCGTAATATTGTCTTTACTGTCTCCTGTCGTCTACATCTTAGCAAAAAGCATTTCCTCTATGTCTGGCAAGGAGAAACGGTGCCAGAACAGAGAGCAACTACCATCATGTTCTAGAAGTTGCACGGAGGTCTGCAGAGTGTTTTGCAAGAAAAATAACTGTTGCCGAAAACACCGTGAAATCGAATGTTCATGTGAATGGAAAAGGCAGGAGAGGGGTAAGGTACTGTTTTCGATCAGTTTGCAAGCTGCGGGCACAATCCAAGTGTTCTGCAGCTTCGTTCTTCACCTGTCCGAAGCTGCCACTCTCTCTGGCTGCCGGAGGCCAAGAAGAGGCTTCTTTGCGGAAAAAAGATTGTGCCAGTCGCAGTGCTCTCTGGAGGGCGGCTTCTGCCGTAAGGCACCCGGGAGCAGCGCTTAGACAAGGCGAGCTCCTACCTTCGTCTTTAGATTCTCTTGTGCCTACATTTTAGCAAAAAGGTTTTCCATCATGTCTGAAGAGGAGAAACTGTGCCAGCATAGGAAACATCTCCCATTATGTTGTAGAAGTTGCACGGAGGTCTGCAGAGTGTTTTGCAAGAAGAAAAGGAAAGTTGTCCAAAACAGCTTCCAATTGAATGTTCATGTAAATGGAAAAGGCAGGAGAAGGGTAAGGTACTGATTTCTATCAGTTTGCAAGCTGTGCCCAAAATCCCAGTGATGTGGACGTTCCTTCTGCACTTTTCCGAAGCTGCTGCTCTCTCCGGCTCCCGGAGGCCAAGACGCGGCTTTTCGAGCAAAGACGATTGCGCTGGTCACAGTGCTCTCCGGAGCGCAGCTTCTGCCGAAAGGCACCCGGGAGCTGCGCTTAGCCAAGGGGAGCTCCTAACTTTGTCTTTAGCAACTCTTGTGTCTTCATCTTAGCAAAAAGCTTTTCCACTATATCTGGCAAGGAGAAACTGTGCCAGCACACAAAACATCTCCCATCATGTTCTAGAAGTTGCACGGAGGTCTGCAGAGTGTTTTGCAAGAAGAAAAAAACGCTGTCCAAAACACCTTGAAATCGAATGTTCATGTGATTGGAAAAGGCAGGAGAGTGGTAAGGTACTGATTTCTATCAGTTTGCAAGCTGTGCCCACAATCCCAGTGATGTGAACCTTCCTTCTGCACCTTTCCGAAGCTGCCGCTCTGTCCAGCTGCCGGAGGCCAAGAAGCGGCTTCTTTGCGCAAAGACGATTGTGCCGGTCGCAATGCTCACCGTAGCGCAGCTTCTGCCGAAAGGCACCCAGGAGCGGCGCTTAGCCAAGGGGAGCTCTGTACCTTTGTCTTTAGCGTCTCTTGTGTCTACATCTTAGCAAAAAACTTTTCCACTATGTCTGGCAAGGAGAAATTGTGCCAGCACAGAAAACATCTCCCATCGGGTTCTAGAAGTTGCACGGAGGTCTGTAGAGTGCTGTGCAAGAAGAAAAAAAAAGTTGTCAAAAACACCGTCCAATCGAATGTTCATGTGATTGGAAAAGGCAGGAGAGGGGTAAGGTACTGTTTTCTATCAGTTTGCATGAAGCGCTCACAATCCCAGTGTTGTGCCCCTTCCTTCTTCACCGGTCCGAAGCTGCCGCTCTCTCCACTATGTCTGGCAAGGAGAAACGGTGCCAGCACAGAACATATCTCCGATAATGTTCTATAAGTTGCACGGTGGTCTGCAAAGTGTTTTGGAAGAATCAAAAGAAAACTATCCAAAACACCTTCCACCTGAATATGAATGTGATTGGAAAAGGCAGGAGAGTGGTAAGGTACTGTTTTCTATCAGTTTTCAAGCTTCGCGCACAATCCCAGTGTTGTGCAGTTTCCTTCTTCACCTTTACATAGCTGCGGCGCTCTCCGGCTCCCAGAGGCCAAGAAGTGGCTTCTTTGCGCAAAGACGATTGTGCCGTTCGCAGAGCTCTCCGGAGTGCAGTTGTGTCGAAAGGCACCTGCGAGTGGCACTTAGCCAAGGGGAGCTCCAAACCTTTGTCTTTAGCGTCTCTGATGTCTACATCTTATCAAAAAGCTTTCCCAATATGTCTAGCAAGGAGTAACTGTGCCAGCACAGAGAACAACTCCCATCATGTTCTAGAATTTGCACGAAGGTTTGCAGAGTGTTTTGCAAGAAGAAAAGGAAAGTTGTCCAAAACAGCTTCCAATTGAATATTCATGGGAATGGAAAAGGCAGGAGAAGGGTAAGGTACTGTTTTGTTGCTGTTTGCAAGCTGCACACACAATCCCAGTGTTGTGTAGGCTCCTTCTTCACCTTTCGGAAGCTGCCGCTCTCTCCGGCTCCCGGAGGCGAAGAAGTGGCTTCTTCGCGCAAAGACGATTGTGCCGGTCACAGTGCTCTCCGGAGCACGGCTTCTGCTGAAAGACGCCCGGGAGCGACGCTTAGCTCGGGGGAATGCCGTACATTCGTATTTAGCGACTCCTCTCATCCACATCTTGGCAAAAACCTTCTCCATTATGTCTGGCAAGGGGAAACAGTGCCAGCACAGAAAACATCTCCCATCGTGTTCTATAAGTTGCACGGAGGTCTGCAGAGTGTTTTGCAAGAAGAAAAGGAAAGTTGTCCAAAACAACTTCCAATCAAATATTCATGTGAATGGAAATGGCAAGAGAGAGGTAAGGTACTGTTTTTTACCAGTTTGCAAACTGCGCACACAATCCCAGTGTTGCGCAGCCTCATTCTACACCTTTCACAAGCAGCTGCTCTCTCCAGCTCTCGGAGGAGAAGAAGCGGCTTCTTCTCGCAAAGACAATTGTGCCACTCACAGTGCTCTGCGAAGCACGGCTTCTGCCGAAAGATACCCGGGAGAGGTGCTTAGCTCGGGGGAATGCCGTAGCTTGATCCTTTGTCACTCTTGTCATCTAGATCTTAGCAAAAAGCTTTTCCATTATTTCTGCAAATGAGAAACTGTGCCAGCACAGAAAACATCTCCCATTGTGTTCTAGATGTTGCACGGAGGTCTGCAGATTGTTTTGCAAGAAGAAAAGGAAAGTTGTCCAAAACAGCTTACAATTGAAAGTTCATGTGATTTGAAAAGGCATGAGTGTGGTTAGGTACTGTTTAGTACCAGTTGTCAAGCTGCGCACACAATCCCAGTGTTGTACAGTCTCCTACTAATCCTTCCCGAAGCTGCTTCTCTCTTTGGCTCCCGGAGGAGAAGAAGCGGATTCTTCGTGCAAAGATGATTGTGCCGCTCACAGTGCTCTCCGGAGCACGGCTTCTGCCGAAAGATGCCCGTGAGCGGCACTTAGCTCGGGGGAATGCCATAACTTCTTCTTTAGCGTCTCTTGTCGTCTACGTCTTAGCAAAAAGCTTTTCCAATATGTCTGGCAAGGAGAAACTGTGCCAGCAGAGGAAAGATCTCCCATTGTGTTCTAGAAGTTGCACGGAGGTCTGCAGAGTGTTTTGCAAAAAGAAAAGGAAAGTTGTCCAAAACAGCTTCCAATTGAATGTTCATGTGAATGGAAAAGGCAGGAGAAAGGTAAGGTACTGTTTTGTACCTGTTGGAGAGCTGCACACACAATCCCAGTGTTGTTCAGCTTCCGTCTTCACCTTTCCGGAGCTGCCGCTCTCTCCGGCTCCCGGAGGAGAAGAAGCGACTTCCTCATGCAAAGACGATTGTGCCGGTCACAGTGCCCTGCGAAGCACAGCTTCTGCTTAAAAAGGTCCGGGATCGGGGCTTAGCACGGGGGCATACTGTAACTTTGTCTTTAGCGTCTCTTGTCGTCTACGTCTTAGAAAAAAGGTTTTCCAATATGTCTGGCAAGGAGAAAGTGTGCCAGAAGAGAAAATATCTCCCATTGTGTTCTAGAAGTTGCACGGAGGTCTGCAGAGTGTTTTGCAAGAAGTAAAGGAAAGTTGTCCAAAAACAGCTTCCAATCGAATGTTCATGTGAATGGAAATGGCAGGAGACTGGTAAGGTACTGTTTTGCACCAGTTTGCAATCTGCACACACATTCCCCGTGCTGGGCAGCCTCCTTCTACACATTTCTGAAGCTGCTGCTCTCTTCAGCTGCTGCAGGAGAAGAAGTGGCTTCTTCGCGCAAAGACGATTGTGCCACTCACAGTGCTCTCTAGAGTACGGCTTCTGCCAAAAGACAACCAAGAGCTGCACTTAGGTCGGGGGAATGCCATACCTTCATCTTTAGCGTCTCCTGTCCTCTACATCTTGGCAAAAAGCTTTTCCACTATGTCTGGCAAGGAGATACCGTGCCAGCACAGAAAACATCTCTCATCATGTTCTAGAAGTTGCACGGATGTCTGCAGTGTCTTTTGCAAGAAGAAAAGGAAAGTTTTCCAAAACAGCTTCCAATCGAATGTTCACGTGAATGGAAAAGGCAGGGGAGTGGTAAGGTACTGTTTTGTACCAGTTGGCAAGCTGCGCACACAATCCCAGTGTTGTGCAGCCTCCTTCTACACAATTCTGAAGCTGCTGCTCACTGCAGCTCCCAGAGGTGAAGAAGCGGCTTTTTCACACAAAGTCGATTGTGCCACTCACAGTCCCCTCCGCAGCGCAGCTTCTGCCGAAAGATTCTCGGGAGCGGCGCTTAGCTCGAGGGAATGCCATACCTTCGTCTTTAGAGACTCCTTTCGTCTACATTTGGCAAAAAACTTTTCCAATATGTCTGGCAAGGAGAAACTGTCCCACCACAGAAAACATCTCCCATCGTGTTCTATAAGTTGCACGGAGGTCTGCAGAGTGTTTTGCAAGAAGAAAAGGAAAGTTGTCCAAAACAACTTCCAATCAAATATTCATGTGAATGGAAATGGCAAGAGAGAGGTAAGGTACTGTTTTTTACCAGTTTGCAAACTGCGCACACAATCCCAGTGTTGCGCAGCCTCATTCTACACCTTTCACAAGCAGCTGCTCTCTCCAGCTCTCGGAGGAGAAGAAGCGGCTTCTTCTCGCAAAGACAATTGTGCCACTCACAGTGCTCTGCGAAGCACGGCTTCTGCCGAAAGATACCCGGGAGAGGTGCTTAGCTCGGGGGAATGCCGTAGCTTGATCCTTTGTCACTCTTGTCATCTAGATCTTAGCAAAAAGCTTTTCCATTATTTCTGCAAATGAGAAACTGTGCCAGCACAGAAAACATCTCCCATTGTGTTCTAGATGTTGCACGGAGGTCTGCAGATTGTTTTGCAAGAAGAAAAGGAAAGTTGTCCAAAACAGCTTACAATTGAAAGTTCATGTGATTTGAAAAGGCATGAGTGTGGTTAGGTACTGTTTAGTACCAGTTGTCAAGCTGCGCACACAATCCCAGTGTTGTACAGTCTCCTACTAATCCTTCCCGAAGCTGCTTCTCTCTTTGGCTCCCGGAGGAGAAGAAGCGGATTCTTCGTGCAAAGATGATTGTGCCGCTCACAGTGCTCTCCGGAGCACGGCTTCTGCCGAAAGATGCCCGTGAGCGGCACTTAGCTCGGGGGAATGCCATAACTTCTTCTTTAGCGTCTCTTGTCGTCTACGTCTTAGCAAAAAGCTTTTCCAATATGTCTGGCAAGGAGAAACTGTGCCAGCAGAGGAAAGATCTCCCATTGTGTTCTAGAAGTTGCACGGAGGTCTGCAGAGTGTTTTGCAAAAAGAAAAGGAAAGTTGTCCAAAACAGCTTCCAATTGAATGTTCATGTGAATGGAAAAGGCAGGAGAAAGGTAAGGTACTGTTTTGTACCTGTTGGAGAGCTGCACACACAATCCCAGTGTTGTTCAGCTTCCGTCTTCACCTTTCCGGAGCTGCCGCTCTCTCCGGCTCCCGGAGGAGAAGAAGCGACTTCCTCATGCAAAGACGATTGTGCCGGTCACAGTGCCCTGCGAAGCACAGCTTCTGCTTAAAAAGGTCCGGGATCGGGGCTTAGCACGGGGGCATACTGTAACTTTGTCTTTAGCGTCTCTTGTCGTCTACGTCTTAGAAAAAAGGTTTTCCAATATGTCTGGCAAGGAGAAAGTGTGCCAGAAGAGAAAATATCTCCCATTGTGTTCTAGAAGTTGCACGGAGGTCTGCAGAGTGTTTTGCAAGAAGTAAAGGAAAGTTGTCCAAAAACAGCTTCCAATCGAATGTTCATGTGAATGGAAATGGCAGGAGACTGGTAAGGTACTGTTTTGCACCAGTTTGCAATCTGCACACACATTCCCCGTGCTGGGCAGCCTCCTTCTACACATTTCTGAAGCTGCTGCTCTCTTCAGCTGCTGCAGGAGAAGAAGTGGCTTCTTCGCGCAAAGACGATTGTGCCACTCACAGTGCTCTCTAGAGTACGGCTTCTGCCAAAAGACAACCAAGAGCTGCACTTAGGTCGGGGGAATGCCATACCTTCATCTTTAGCGTCTCCTGTCCTCTACATCTTGGCAAAAAGCTTTTCCACTATGTCTGGCAAGGAGATACCGTGCCAGCACAGAAAACATCTCTCATCATGTTCTAGAAGTTGCACGGATGTCTGCAGTGTCTTTTGCAAGAAGAAAAGGAAAGTTTTCCAAAACAGCTTCCAATCGAATGTTCACGTGAATGGAAAAGGCAGGGGAGTGGTAAGGTACTGTTTTGTACCAGTTGGCAAGCTGCGCACACAATCCCAGTGTTGTGCAGCCTCCTTCTACACAATTCTGAAGCTGCTGCTCACTGCAGCTCCCAGAGGTGAAGAAGCGGCTTTTTCACACAAAGTCGATTGTGCCACTCACAGTCCCCTCCGCAGCGCAGCTTCTGCCGAAAGATTCTCGGGAGCGGCGCTTAGCTCGAGGGAATGCCATACCTTCGTCTTTAGAGACTCCTTTCGTCTACATTTGGCAAAAAACTTTTCCAATATGTCTGGCAAGGAGAAACTGTCCCACCACAGAAAACATCTCCCATCGTGTTCTATAAGTTGCACGGAGGTCTGCAGAGTGTTTTGCAAGAAGAAAAGGAAAGTTGTCCAAAACAACTTCCAATCAAATATTCATGTGAATGGAAATGGCAAGAGAGAGGTAAGGTACTGTTTTTTACCAGTTTGCAAACTGCGCACACAATCCCAGTGTTGCGCAGCCTCATTCTACACCTTTCACAAGCAGCTGCTCTCTCCAGCTCTCGGAGGAGAAGAAGCGGCTTCTTCTCGCAAAGACAATTGTGCCACTCACAGTGCTCTGCGAAGCACGGCTTCTGCCGAAAGATACCCGGGAGAGGTGCTTAGCTCGGGGGAATGCCGTAGCTTGATCCTTTGTCACTCTTGTCATCTAGATCTTAGCAAAAAGCTTTTCCATTATTTCTGCAAATGAGAAACTGTGCCAGCACAGAAAACATCTCCCATTGTGTTCTAGATGTTGCACGGAGGTCTGCAGATTGTTTTGCAAGAAGAAAAGGAAAGTTGTCCAAAACAGCTTACAATTGAAAGTTCATGTGATTTGAAAAGGCATGAGTGTGGTTAGGTACTGTTTAGTACCAGTTGTCAAGCTGCGCACACAATCCCAGTGTTGTACAGTCTCCTACTAATCCTTCCCGAAGCTGCTTCTCTCTTTGGCTCCCGGAGGAGAAGAAGCGGATTCTTCGTGCAAAGATGATTGTGCCGCTCACAGTGCTCTCCGGAGCACGGCTTCTGCCGAAAGATGCCCGTGAGCGGCACTTAGCTCGGGGGAATGCCATAACTTCTTCTTTAGCGTCTCTTGTCGTCTACGTCTTAGCAAAAAGCTTTTCCAATATGTCTGGCAAGGAGAAACTGTGCCAGCAGAGGAAAGATCTCCCATTGTGTTCTAGAAGTTGCACGGAGGTCTGCAGAGTGTTTTGCAAAAAGAAAAGGAAAGTTGTCCAAAACAGCTTCCAATTGAATGTTCATGTGAATGGAAAAGGCAGGAGAAAGGTAAGGTACTGTTTTGTACCTGTTGGAGAGCTGCACACACAATCCCAGTGTTGTTCAGCTTCCGTCTTCACCTTTCCGGAGCTGCCGCTCTCTCCGGCTCCCGGAGGAGAAGAAGCGACTTCCTCATGCAAAGACGATTGTGCCGGTCACAGTGCCCTGCGAAGCACAGCTTCTGCTTAAAAAGGTCCGGGATCGGGGCTTAGCACGGGGGCATACTGTAACTTTGTCTTTAGCGTCTCTTGTCGTCTACGTCTTAGAAAAAAGGTTTTCCAATATGTCTGGCAAGGAGAAAGTGTGCCAGAAGAGAAAATATCTCCCATTGTGTTCTAGAAGTTGCACGGAGGTCTGCAGAGTGTTTTGCAAGAAGTAAAGGAAAGTTGTCCAAAAACAGCTTCCAATCGAATGTTCATGTGAATGGAAATGGCAGGAGACTGGTAAGGTACTGTTTTGCACCAGTTTGCAATCTGCACACACATTCCCCGTGCTGGGCAGCCTCCTTCTACACATTTCTGAAGCTGCTGCTCTCTTCAGCTGCTGCAGGAGAAGAAGTGGCTTCTTCGCGCAAAGACGATTGTGCCACTCACAGTGCTCTCTAGAGTACGGCTTCTGCCAAAAGACAACCAAGAGCTGCACTTAGGTCGGGGGAATGCCATACCTTCATCTTTAGCGTCTCCTGTCCTCTACATCTTGGCAAAAAGCTTTTCCACTATGTCTGGCAAGGAGATACCGTGCCAGCACAGAAAACATCTCTCATCATGTTCTAGAAGTTGCACGGATGTCTGCAGTGTCTTTTGCAAGAAGAAAAGGAAAGTTTTCCAAAACAGCTTCCAATCGAATGTTCACGTGAATGGAAAAGGCAGGGGAGTGGTAAGGTACTGTTTTGTACCAGTTGGCAAGCTGCGCACACAATCCCAGTGTTGTGCAGCCTCCTTCTACACAATTCTGAAGCTGCTGCTCACTGCAGCTCCCAGAGGTGAAGAAGCGGCTTTTTCACACAAAGTCGATTGTGCCACTCACAGTCCCCTCCGCAGCGCAGCTTCTGCCGAAAGATTCTCGGGAGCGGCGCTTAGCTCGAGGGAATGCCATACCTTCGTCTTTAGAGACTCCTTTCGTCTACATTTGGCAAAAAACTTTTCCAATATGTCTGGCAAGGAGAAACTGTCCCACCACAGAAAACATCTCCCATCGTGTTCTATAAGTTGCACGGAGGTCTGCAGAGTGTTTTGCAAGAAGAAAAGGAAAGTTGTCCAAAACAACTTCCAATCAAATATTCATGTGAATGGAAATGGCAAGAGAGAGGTAAGGTACTGTTTTTTACCAGTTTGCAAACTGCGCACACAATCCCAGTGTTGCGCAGCCTCATTCTACACCTTTCACAAGCAGCTGCTCTCTCCAGCTCTCGGAGGAGAAGAAGCGGCTTCTTCTCGCAAAGACAATTGTGCCACTCACAGTGCTCTGCGAAGCACGGCTTCTGCCGAAAGATACCCGGGAGAGGTGCTTAGCTCGGGGGAATGCCGTAGCTTGATCCTTTGTCACTCTTGTCATCTAGATCTTAGCAAAAAGCTTTTCCATTATTTCTGCAAATGAGAAACTGTGCCAGCACAGAAAACATCTTCCATCGTGTTCTAGAAGTTGCACGGAGGTCTGCAGAATGTTTTGCAAGAAGAAAAGTAAATTTGTCCAAAACAGCTTCCAATCGGATGTTCATGTGAATGGAAAAGGCAGGAGAGTGGTAAGGTACTGTTTTATACCAGTTTGCAAGCTGCGCACAAAATCCCAGTGTTGTGCAGCCTCCTTCTACACCTTTCTGAATCTGCTGCTCTTCAGGGCTCCCGGAGCCGAGGAAGCATCTTCTTCATGCAAAGACAATTGTGCCGCTCACAGTGCCTCCAGAGCGCGGCTTCTGCCGAAAGACGCCCTGGAGCGGCACTTAACTCGGGGACATGCCGTATCTTCATCTTTAGCATCTCATGTCGTCTACGTCTTAGCAAAAAGCTTTTCCACTGTGTCTGGCAAGGAGAAGTGTGCCAGCACAGAAAATATCTCCCATTGTGTTCTAGAAGTTGCACGGAGGTCTGCAGAGTGTTTTGCAAGAAGAAAAGGAAAGATGTCCAAAACAGCTTGCAATCGAATGGTCATGTCATTGGAAAAGGCAGAGGAGTGGTAAGGTACTGTTTTGTACCAGTTTGCAAGCTGCACACATAATCCCAGTGTTGTGCACCTTCGTTCTTCAGGTTTCCGAAGCTGCCGCTCTCTCCGGCCCCCACGGGTGAAGAAGCGGCTTCTTCGTGTAAAGACGATTGTGTCTCTCACAGTGCTCTCCGGAGTGCGGCTTCTGCCGAAAGACACGTGGGAGCGGCACTTTGCTCGGGGAATGCCGTACCATCGTCTTTTGCGTCTCCTGTCATCTACGTCTTAGCAAAAGGGTTTTCCACTTTGTCTGGGAAGAAGAAAGTGTGCCAGCACAGAAAACATCTCCCATCGTGTTCTATAAGTTGCACGGAGGTCTGCAGAGTGTTTTGCAAGAAGAAAAGGAAAGTTGTCCAAAACAGCTTCCCGTCGAATGTTCATGTGAATGGAAAAGGCAGGAGAATGGTTAAGTACTGTTTTGTACCAGTTGGCAAGCTGCACACACAATCCCAAGGCTGTGCACTTTCGTTCTTCACCTTTCCGAAGCTGCTGCTTTCTCCAGCTCACGGAGGTGAAAAAGTGGCTTCTTCGCACAAAGATGATTGTGCTGCTCACAGTGCTCTTCGGAGCGCGGCTTCTGCCGAAAGAAACCCGGGAGCGTCGCTTAGCTTGGGGGAATGCCGTACATTCACCTTAACGTCTTCTGTCGTCTACATCTTAGCAAAAAGCTTTTCCACTATGTCAGGCAAGGAGAAACAGTGCCAGCACAGAAAACATCTCTCATTGTGTTCTAGAAGTTGCACGGAGGTCTGCAGAGTGTTTTGCAAGAAGAAAAGGAAAGTTGTCCAAAAACAGCTTCCAATCAAATGTTCATGTGAATGGAAATGGTAGGAGAGTGGTTAGGTACAGTTTTGTCTCAGTTGACAAGCTGCGCACACAATCCCAGTGTTGTGCATCTTCATTTTACACCTTTCCGAAGCTGCCGCTCTCTCCGGATTCCCGAGGCGAAGAAGCGGCTTCTTCGCGCAAAGACGATTGTGCCGTTCACAGTGCTCACCGTAGCGCGGCTTCTGCCAGAAGACAGAGGCGCTTAGCTTGGGGGATTGCCGTACCTTTATCGTTAGCGTCTCTTGTCATCTACATCTTAGCAAAAAGCTTTTCCACTATGTCTGGCAAGGAGAAACTGTGCCAGCACAGAAAACATCTCCCATCGTGTTCTAGAAGTTGCACGGAGGTCTGCAGAGTGTTTTGCAAAGAGAAAAGGGAAGTAGACCAAAACAGCTTCCAATCAAATGTTCATGTGAAAGGAAAACGCTGGAAAGTGCTAAGGTACTGTTTTCTCTTATTTGGCAAGCTGTGCACACAATCCCAGTGTTGTGCAGCCTTCTTCTACACCTTTCCGAAGCTGCCGCTCTCTCCAGCTCCCGGAGGAGAAGAAGCGGCTTCTTCGCGCAAAGACGATTATACCACTCACAGTGCTCTCCGGAGCACGGCTTCTGTCTAAAGATGCCCAGGAGCGGCGCTTAGGTCGGGGGAAGGCCGTACCTTCGTCTTTAGCGTCTCCTGTCGTCTACATCTTAGCAAAAAACTTCTCCAATATGTCTGGCAAGGAGAAACTGTACCAGCACAGAAAACATCTCCCATCGTGTTCTAGAAGTTGCATGGATGTCTGAAGAGTGTTTTGCAAAAAGAAAAGGAAAGTTGTCCAAAACAGCTTACAATCAAATATTCATGTGAATGGAAATGGCAGGAGAGTGGTAAGGTACTGTTTTATACCAGTTTGCAAACTGCGCACACAATCCCAGGTTGTGCTCCTTCGTTTTTCACTTTTCCGAAGCCGCCGCTCTCTCCAGCTCCCATGGGTGAAGATGCGGCTTCTTCGCGCAAAGACGATTGTGCCGTTCACAGTGCTCTCCAGAGCGCAGCTTCTGCCAAAAGACGCCCGGGAGTGGCGCTTAGCTCAGGGGAATGCCGTACCTTCTTCTTTATCATCTCTTGTCGTCTACATCTTAGAAAAATCTTTTCCACAATGTCTGGTAAGGAGAAACTCTGCCAGAACAGGAAACATCTCCATCGTGTTCTAGAATTTGCACGGAGGTCTACAGAGCGTTTTGCAAGAAGAAAAGGAAACTTGCCCAAACCAGCTTCCAATCGAATATTCATATGAAGGGAAAAGGAAGGAGATTGCTAAAGTACTGTTTTCTCTCAGTTTGCAAGCTGCGCACACCATGAGTTGGTACTGTTGGTACTGGTCAACAGCTGACTGAATGTGAGCCAGCAGGGTGCCTTGGTGTGGCCAGCACTGTGCCCTGGTGGCCTAGAAGGCCAACGGCATCCTGGCCTGTATCAGGTATAGTGTGCCCAGCAGGAGCAGGGAGTTCATTCCTCCCCTGTACTCAGTACTGATGAGGCAGTACCTTGAGTGCTGCGTCCAGTTCTGGGCCCCTCCGTTTAGGAGGGATGTTGAGACACTCGAGCACATCCAGAGGAGGGCAACAAGGCTGGAACACAAGCCCCATGAGGAACAGCTGAGGGAGCTGGGATTGTTTAGCCTGAAGAAAAGAGACTCAGAGGTGACCTTATCACTCTCTACAACTTTCTGAAAGGTGGCTGTAGTCAGGTCTCTTTCACCAGGCAGCAATTGACAGAACTAGAGGATACAGTCTCAAGCTGTGCCAAGGGAAATATAGGTTGGATATTAGGAAAAAGTTTTTCATGCAAAGAGTGATAAAGTTCTGGAATGGTCTGCCTGGGAAGATGGTGGAGTCACTATCCCTGGATCTGTTTAAAAAAAGGCTGGATATGGTACTCGATGCCATAGTTTAGTTGAGTTGTTAGGGCACGGGTAGGACTTTATGATCTTGAAGGTCTCTTCCAACCTAGTCTTTCTGTGAATTCTGTGTGAATTCCTATGGCATGCCACTGTCCTAGATTAGTACTTCAGATATTAAATCTTTTCTATTTGATTGAGGCTTTTCTCTAGCTATACTCATTAAAAAATTACAACTTGAACTCAGAAAAACATGATGGAACAGAGGGAAGCACAACTTTACACGTTTCTTTGATTTAGAAGGAGTAGGTTCTTTGGTCCTGAGGTGGGTTGACCCCATAAAAACACCAGATACCAACCAAGTTGCTCTATCACTCTCCTCCTTAACTGAACATAGTGGGAAGACATAATGAAAGGCTTATGGGTCAGGATAAGGACAGGGAGACACTTGTCATGGACAAAAGAGACTCAACTTTGGGAAACTAGTTTTAATTTATTACAAATTGAATCAGATGAGGATAGTGAGAAAATAAAACCAAATCTTAAAAACAACTTCCTCTGACCCCTTCCTTCTTCCCAGGCTTGACTTTACTGCCAGTTTTCACTAACTCCTCCCCTCAGTTGTGCATGGTCATGGAAATGGGAACTGCAGTCAGTATATCTCATCTTTTCTCTGACACTCCTGTTTCATCATACTCTTCCCTTGCTCTAGTATGGGGTCCCTCCCACAGACTAAATTCCTCATAAATTGTTCCATCATGGGCTGCCCACAAGCTCTCAGCCTTTTTTTCAGAAATCCTCCACAGGTTCCACTGAGAGTTCATCCATGGGTTGCAGGTGCAAAGCTGCCTCACCATGGTCTTCACCACAGTCTGTAGTGGAATCTCAACTCCTGCACCTGGAGCACCTTCTCCTCCTCTTTCTCCACTGACTTTGGTGCCTGCAGGGTTGCTTCTCTCTCATATTCTCACTCCTCCTCTTCTGTTTCACAGTAATATTTCTTCCTTCTTAAATTTGTTTTAGTTTTGCTGCCACTGTTGTTGATGAGCTCAGCCTTGGCCAGTGTCAGGTCCCTCTTGGAGGTGGCTGGCAGTGGCTCCAAGAGACACAGAAGATGTTTCTTGTATCTTTTCATAGTAGACACCCCTGTAGTCCCCTCACAACCAAAACCTTGCCTCTCAAAACCAATAGAATTCCCCCTCACACAACACAACTCTGCCCAGACAACACAGTTTTCTCTCAAAAATCAACTGATTCACTCTCCTAGCCAAGGTATTACTGTGGTCTTATGTAAAATGTCTTCTGCTTCTCTGCAGCTGAATGGTATTAGTTAAAGCAGCTTCATGCTTCATCTGTTTGGGAAGGAAAACAAACACATAGACAAGTCTTTAAAGAAATTGCACCTCATTGCACTGAAACAGAAATGTTTTGCATAGGAAACACCACATGAAAAGCATGGGCCTTGGAGAACTACAGTTATAAGAAATGAGAATAGGTTTCCAAACATATTTTTATGTTTCTACAATTTCTTTCCTTTACCTTCAAACAACACACTCTGGCCTTTGAATGCAGGAATTATGTTGATTAAAATGGTTCACTTATCCTTTCAACTTTACTTACTCAAGTACTATAATAATTAAAGTTATATTAACTAGACTTTAGATGAAACAATTCTCCTTCCCAAACCATTCCCCTTTATAATGCCAATACCAAAATTTTCCTACAATTCAGATACAATTTTTCTGTCTGAATTTTCAGTTTTCAATTGAGAATGAAGATAAATAAAAATCAAGCCACAAAGACACCTTTGGCTGTCCCCAGGTTTAACAGATGAGATGTTAAACATCAGGTTATGACTCAAGTGCAACAAGAGCAAGCATACTTTCAGTTCTGTCCTAAAAATATATATATCAATTTATACTGTGAAGTTTAAACACTTTAAAGGCCAAAAGACAATTAAATTCTTAAAATTTGATGGAAAAAATGAAATTTTAATTTCTTACTTTAAAAAAAAATTCAATAAGGAATTATCAATTCTAAATGTCATTTTCTGAAATTTTGTACAGCTAAGATTTCTGTTATTCTTGTTCATCGGCCCTGTGCGTGTTTGTGCATATAATACAAGCAGGCAGTAAAGACTGATCCTCGAAACTGTGGGGAAATAAATAATAAAACAATATTCCAGACCCTAACATGGTTATAAGGAAACATGAGTTACTCTCAAGAATCTAAGCCAAAAGAAAATTTTTGAAGAATAACAGAAAAATTGGTCAGAAAATTAAAACACTGAAGAGTTACTGTCTCCTTTCCTACAGAGCCACTAAGACATACCCTGTAAAAATGCGTATGGCCACCCCTCCACCAAAGGGTGGCCTTTATATTAGGGAGGCTTTGTGATATCTGATAACATGTAGTAATTTTTATCTAAGATCTTGTATGCAGCTTACTATAAAGTCAGTCTTTGAATAGCTCTTACTGAATAGCAGAAAGCTGTAATGGAAAGTTTGTATTTTGCAGTATACAAAGCAAAATATTTTTTACTTTTATTATTAAAATTTTAATTCAGATGAAGATTCAGATATCAAAGATTCAGAGGAGCAAGTTCTTAGAAAAATTCATTCAGAAAATTTACAAATTTTGTATTGCAGTGATATGAAAATTTGATTAGCAATAGGAAGATGGAAACATCCCTTGGAATGGAAAATATGGTCCTATTCTCTTCAAATTATTATAAGTTTGAAATTATGAGGCTTTCAGGCAAAGATATGGGAAAAGAAATAACAAGTCTTTACTAGAATATACATATATATACATGGAAAACAAGGCAAGCAAACAGCAGCAACAGCAGCAACAACAAACGGGAAAAAACAGAGACCCAACAACAGCCTTCTCAACTGCAGGCACTTTCCCCATCAGTGCAGTTACGATCACAGCCAGCAGGGGCGCTGGTGCCTCCCATTCAGGTGCATCAGCTGTGATGGTTCCCCTGCAGCTGTAGGGGGCGCTGTGGCATGAGCGCAGTCATAGCAGCACAGAATCACAGGGATGGAAGAGACCTTCAAGATCATCAAGTCCAACTTGTTCCCAAACACCTCAACTATACCATAGTACTGAGTGCCACATCCAGTCTTTTTTTAAACACTTCACCACCTCCCCGGGCAGACCATTCCAGAACTTTATCACTCTTTGCATGAAAAGCTTTTTCCTAATATCCAACCTATATTTCCCTTGGCACAGCTTGAGACTGTATCCTCTAGTTCTGTCAATTGCTGCATGGTGAACACACCTTAGAAGCAAGAAACTCTGCAACCCTGCCTGCTTACCCTGTCTGCACGAACTGCCCGCAAAAACTTCAGTGTCCATGCCCCAGAGATGTGCCATGCCCTTGTTAAAATAACATTTTAACATGTCCCCCCTTCCCCAAAAAAAGGAGATTATAGCACCAGTCAAGCCACTCTTTACCTACATATATAATATACAGAAGAATTTCAGATATTACCATTAAAACCTAATAGCATTGAAGTTTATGGCTATGTCTACGGTGTAACAACTTTGGGTAGAAGGCTTTCATATTGATGATTCCTGATATAAGGATACGGTGAGATTTGATAGCAAAGTAGATTACCAGAACATTCTTTCTATACCCCATTCATTTTTCTTCCTGTTGACCTGACTCTAGTATAATTCCCTTCTTATGTGAACAGGGAGGGGTACCTTCATTTTTTACCAAGAAGAATACTGAGAAGCTTTAGTAACATACCACATTAAATGTGAAAACAAGAATTGTTGACTTTTACAAATTCCCAAGTGTAGTGTTTGTGTGAGAGGAGTTTATTAATGAGTTTAATCAGTCATGGTCTCCACATCTGGCATTGGCTGTGCTAACACTACAGTATTTACCCAACAGCCTTTGACAAAATACTTATTTGCTATTTTCCTGTGCAACAAAAATAGAAAATATTATCTCTCATAGTATATGTAGGAAAGACACAATGATATACCAAGAAGGCAAATACAAAAATAAGATTTCTTTGCGATTTTTGAGGACTTTTTTTTATGCTGAGGCATTTTCAGGGAAAAGTAAAAAGTCTTAAATAGCTCATAAAACCCCACCTATATAGCTGTAGGAAAACAACATGAGTGTAATGTACATAAAAACCTCTCTTCCAAATATTCAGATGTTTTTAAAAGAAATGTTGGTATTTTAATATAAAATCTTGTTTCACATCTGAGATACAAGAGATTTAAAGTGGAAAACATAATGCAGTGTCCTTTCTTATTTCAATGACACTACAATGCCACTGAAGTGCCTGGAATAATATAAGAGATACTAGGCTGTAAGGTTAGGATATTTAACTTGCAAGGAAGTTAATGAAAGGGAATGAGTCCTCCTCACTGAGAACAGTAGCTGTTCCCTCTTAAGGACCACAAACGGATTTTTCTTCTCCATTAAGACCATCAAAGTACACTTCCATTAATAATTTTTTTCCCAAATAAGAATATATAATCTACTTCATTTCATGGGACTTATAAATATCTCTTGCTGTAGGAGTCATCAATATCTACTTCCACCAATGAAGACTTGCTGTAAGTAACACTAGCAAGGAACTTAATGCTTGCTGTGTAAATTCAGCATGTCAACTAGCCAGTGGTTAATAGAGAAGATACTTTTTTAAAATTGAAAACAAAAGAAATTCCAAGCAATTTATTATATTGATGAATTGACTTAATGCTTTTTGCTGCCTGCTGTCTCTAGAACTGCTCTTATTATTTCTCAGCAAGTACTCCTTTTTGACAGCACTATTGTTCTTTAATCCCAGTTCTAATTTTCAGCTACTAACCTGTCATCTTTGGGATTATCACTTTCGCCGATTCACCCAAATATGAAAATGCAGTGGGAATTTACTTCAAATGACATCAAAATGTACACATGCAGAAGCACTCCATTCCAAGATTCCTACTATTAAGAATTTATGGTGGGGTTTAAAATCTCAGAATTTCTTTTAAAGTTTCACTTTCCAGCTTAACATCATCAGTAATAGTTCTAGTCTATGAGAAAAGAAAAGCTAGATTGCTGTATGACTAGGCTATCACCCCTGAAATATTACAGGCAAGTAAGCAAATAAAATTCAGCACTTCATTACAGGTTTATCATGTCACACAGTAACTGATGTGAATGCCTTTAGCAGGAAAACAAAAGAACCACATTTTTACAACATTGTTACTCATCTGGTACTTCAGCATCTGCATTTTCAGCTGGAGATTGCAGGGGGTGTTTTGTACTGAAATACCCAACATAACCAATATATACGCCTACTACTTGCAGATTTTACAGAGGACAGGAGCTGGGAGTGCTCATGGGAGTTCCTGTTACTGCCAGAGAAAGAGCTAGAATTGTTCAATCCCCAGTGGCTTAACATTTGTCCTCTCTCATGTACAGTCTGGAAATCATTCTTTCCAGACAGGACTTACCTTGAGTTCACCAAAACACCCAAACCAAAACATATATTTCCAAGCAGTTAGTCTTCTGCTGCTCACCAAAGGACAAGATTGCACCAGCTGTTAATTTTAATTTATAAACCAAAAATATATTTGGGTATAGCTACTTTTTTTTTTTCTCACATAGCCAGTATAGTAATGGCAAACTAGGATTATAAATTCTTTCATTTACCAAGTGAAGACAAGCACTGTTCCCCTTTCTATTAGCCTCCAAAAACGAAAAAAAGAAAAAGCAAATCAGAAAATATCTGAAGTCCAAATGTGATCTATGCTAAAATCACCTAACGTTAGCAGAATTCAATGCATGCAACTGGAGTTAAATTTAACTAAACCAAATGTAAATATAGAGAACTTGATCAAAATACTGAAGAAGTAAGGGTGGAAAGATATAAACTTCTGTGTCATTAAATCTCAAAAAAAAAAGGTAGCTTTTGGGCAAATATTCACTATTTTACTATGCAAGAATATTTTGCTTGGGAATCTTCATATAGATACTGAAAAGAAGGTTTCCATGACCAAGAAAGAAAATATGCTTTGCCAGATACTATGGCACAAATTCAATTTCTTCATAGTTGTTTATCTCATATCTCATCATCTTCAGATGATGGACCTGCTGCTACCAGTCAGCATTTTCCCTTTTTTTTTCCCTTCTCATTATCTAGTTTTAGTTTATCTAGACTGGAAATTGAATGATGCCTTCATAGTTTCATGCAGAATAAGAAATTAACTTAGAAAATGAACATTTTGAATGGAGTATCTGTCGTCTTTTCTTGAAACATCTAATTTCAACTTCTTATGTTCGTTAAGAAATAGAATGATACAGTTGTCAGACGATATCCTTTTCCTGACCCAGAGATGGGGCAACTGAAAGGTGTTTTAAAAACTTTTACTTCATTTTCAATCTCATGAGAAGAGTGAGACAATACAGATGTTATAATTCATGCCATCACAATCAGAAGCCAGCTATTTCCTAATTCCAATACACTATAAGCATTTCTTGGCCTATCAGCTTTTTTGCCACACCATGCTGTAGATGCCTTAAAGGCAATCATCTAAAACTACCTCTTGTGGGTCCTACTACAATGCATTTTCATAGTTTTATTTCTTCAAAGTATCTAGTCTTATTTGCAAGGCCATCCTTTGAAACATTTTTTCTAGGTCCATTTCTCTCTCAACAATATCTGTCCTATTCTGTGGCATTTCTGAGTCAGCATTTCTTATATCAAAGTTTGCATACAGGTGCATACTGTATGGGCCTGCTGTCAGAATTTTCTACAAATCCATTTCCCACATACAGTGTGAAATACAAATAATAGAATCAAATAAGCACTCTGTAAGCAAGATAAAGTGAGGCATGTGAGTTCACCCTTTTGGTGCTCTTTAGAATATATTTGAAAATACTGTGAGAGATCAAAAAATTGCTTTTCATCATTCCTAGATATTTTGCACCAAGGCATGCTACTACTAACCTATCATAAAATAACCACTGCCACTAAAAAAAAGGACTGGTGGTTGTTTTATTCCAGCTCTTATAAAAGTTGCTCCTACTCAAAACAGTTTTGAAATTGCTTTGTTATCTCTTCTGTTCTCAATCACTGCTAACATTTCTGTTAATTTTAATAAGGTATTGATATTTTATGACTTGGAGAAATCAGACGGCTAAAGCCAAATGATCAGTGCAATAAAGACAGGGTGTAACTGAAGAAAATAACTTGAAAATCAATTAATGGCTATTTTATTTTATTATTCTATTTTATCTATGGTGACCATGGATATTTACAAGTATCATGAAAATGCTGAATGTAGAAGAACCATTTAAGTTTTTCCTAACAACTTTGTGACTTGCAATTTTAAGAGTATTGTTCTGATGAAATTTCTTCAGTATTTGTGCATTTTCTAATAAGACAGTCTACTTCTAAGACCCCGTGCAGATCTCTGCATGAGGTTAAACTTTCTAAGTTGCAACATACCAATGAGTTCAGGATAAAAATATTGACAATGATTCTTCAATTTCTCGTACCAGATGGGAGAAATTTTTTATTAAAAAATCATGTTCTTTCATGAATATGTATTTCCTATAAGTATAGTGAGCAGCTAGAAATTTATTTCAACAATCCTTTGGGATGTCTGGACAAGTCATCAATTATATGTTTTTTTAGAAGTCACAATTCTTGATTCATTTAAAAAAGAATGTGAAACAATTTGTAGCCTTTAAATGAAGCTGCACAGCTGTTTTACTGTTAACCACGGTTGCTAAAATGAATGGCAATTTTCACTTTTACCAAAGGAAAAAAACCTAAAAAAACCAAAAAAGCACACAAAATCA
Organism: Melospiza georgiana; assembly: GCF_028018845.1. Taxonomy (NCBI): domain Eukaryota; kingdom Metazoa; phylum Chordata; class Aves; order Passeriformes; family Passerellidae; genus Melospiza; species Melospiza georgiana. The sequence continues at coordinate 60,725,710 of NC_080465.1, read as the reverse complement.
AATTACATATTCTCACCATGCAGATCCATATAAACAGATTCTGCAGTTATTCAGTTTCAGCTGAAATGAAAACTCATAGCCAAGTTTCATCACACAAGAAGATAAAAATATATAATCTACAAGTACATGTACGGTACTCTACATTTTCAGAATTTGGCATTTTTCTGCACTCTGGTGTTATGTGTAGTCAAAGGCACTTCTGGCCAGGGAAGAGTATCCTGCAATGACTGTACCAATAATGTTGTGGATGGAGTGTAAATGAGCCTTGCTTGGTCTTATCCTATGCAAGCTGTTACAGCTCCAGAGCTCAGTCCCCAAGGGGACTGGGTGCTAGAAGCCAGCTCGCTCGCAGATCAAGGCTGCGGGACAGCCCTAGCAAGCAGGGAATATTCAGCTCTTAGTGATTAGGCAGCTCTTATGATTTCAAGCTCTTTTGCTTGCTAGGTAGCTTTTCCCTTGGCCTAAGGCTCCAGCAGATGGTAGAGAGAGGAGAAGCAGAAGACGCTGGCTGTTCCACGAGTATGGCTTTATTGGAGGGTCTGTGAAGGGTCTCAGCTCTTCTTCTTCCGAGTTAGTAGGGGTACAGTCTGCTACTTTTATACCCTTGGCCCGGATCCAATCCTGACCAATGGCAAAGGTGTTAGAGTGACCATAAGTGACCAATAGTAGGGTTAACAACATATTGCCTTACATGGCTATAGGGATAAGGTACAAGGCGGATGACCCTGGAGACAGGAAACTCCTTTGCCGCTGTGTCAGCATTCTATTCTCCAAGGGGCCCTGGCTAAACCTGAGGGGTTTACTACAACCTCACTTTCTGTTTTTACAAAAAATGCATTCGCAAGAGTTTTTTTGAAACAGTGAACAAGACACAAGAACATAGCTAACAATGTAAAAATTACAAGGAGAATCAACAACAATCCCTTAACTAAAGATGCAGTCCATCCTGTTAGTCCCCATTGCCCGAAAAGTTCATTGACCCAGTCTGGGATTCTTTCTACTTTCAAGTCCTTCACGAGATATTTCAGTTTCTGGATGTTCGCATGGATGGACTCCGAACGCGAAGAGAGGTTGAAGCAGCACATTCCTTCGAAGTCCTCACATCCATGTCCATGGGCAAGCAGCAGGAAGTCGATTGCTGCTCAATTTTGGAGTGAAGCTTGTCTTGTGGTTTCTTCTTCCTTTAAGAGATCACTTAAGGCTGCTGATGTGGTGTTAGCTTGTTTACTGAGCCAGCACCCAAGGTGATTGATTTCACCCAGGGTTTTAGCTGCAGCTACCCAGGGTAAAAACAGAGAGACAGCTTTTTTTGTTGGTCTGTTCCAATCGTATAATCTCGGATCACAATTTTCATCGAATTCAGTGTAGGATCTTTTTTCACGTTTTGATTCTCTTTCTTTTTTCCAATTATGTAACAGGGTGATATTTGGAGTAAGGGTAGAAAGTTTTCCCAGAGTACAGGGACCTCCCTGGAGTCGGGAGGGGATCCCTGCCCATACTCTATCACCACAGATGAGAAACATTCCCTTGGGTAATACTTTGGGCTGGAGAGAGGACACAGAAATTACACGAGCTGTGTAATTGCACCAATCATGGGGGTTATAGGCTTTGCTCACTGGTGATACATCTTTTCGATATGTGTTTTTGTGTTGGTCAATTTCTGGCCAATCATTTTTCAGACACCTAAAGTAAAATTTGACACAATATGTGGTCTTGGAGGATCCCAATAGATCCAATTCTTGGGGTTCCTCTTGAGCATCTGGCAGAATTTTCATCCACTCGTCCCAAGTATCAGCCCCATTGGGTCTCTTACCTGTGGTGCGGAGAACCTCTGAGTTCTGGACAGGCCAATCATCTGCTATAAAGGGAATTCCTACTAGACATGTAGAAAGTGGATTATCTATGCTTCCCATAGACAAGCACATGTTGTCTTGTTTTAATGTTTTTGCTAAGGTTACCTAAACATTATGGCTGGGCTGAGGGTTAATCCAGCCGAAGGCACGCAGTATGGTGTAGAGCATCCAGGCAGCGGTGCGGACAGCGCTGACGGAGATATTTTTCATCTTTGGGCAGGATTAGGGCTTCTGATAGGGAATATAAGCACAATTTGTTATCTTTATGATGAGAGGGATTTCTGCCTTGTTCTTTTCTGTGTTCCCCTCCTCCCCCCCTTTTTCTTTTAATTTCTAAGCTGCACTATGGGAGGAGGAGCGGGTAGAAGGTTATGAGGTTTTAAGGTTAGGGAAAGGGAATAATAAGGCTTTTTACAATACAACACACAGTGTAATAACACATAATTCAGAGAACAGCAGACTGTTATTTAACTTTTCTGTTTTGCCTGCTGCCTTGTGATGGGGCAGTCTGTTCTTGTGTTTGTGGGTGTTCAGCGATGCCTTTGTCTCCAGGCTGAGCTGGTTTGGTTTTGAGGTGGTCTTGTGTTTGCCTCAGGAGAGTTCTTGTCCTCGTCTGTAGTAGTGTTCGCTGTGCCTAAGTATGGTTTTATGTATTTTCCTGGGTACCACCTTGGACCTGATGGTAGTAGCACGCATGCATAACCTCTTCCCCAGGTAATCAACTGATGAGGCCCTGAAACTTGGTGTGTTTCAGGGTCTTTCACGAGCACAGGTGGTTTCTCTGTGAGCTTTGCTTGTGTGGTATTCGCAAAGTGGCGAAGTATTGGTGGGTCAGGCTCTGACGCTGTGCAGTTCAGGAAGTTGATGACATAGAGAGCCTTGCAAAGTCTCTCCACTGGAGATGTGATTTTTGTGTCCCTGTTCTGTTGCTCGAGAACTCTTTTAAGGGTTTGATGTGTCCTTTCCACGATGGATTGTCCTGTGGGGTTTACAGGTATGCCTGTCTTGTGTGATATGCCCCATTCATTGAAGAACTCCTTCAACTTGTGGGAGGTATAGGCTGGCCCATTATCTGTTTTAATCTCCTTTGGTACACCCAGGGTGGCAAAAGTGAGGCGAAAGTGTTTTATTGTGTGCATGGTCTTTTCTCCTGCATGTGATGATGCAAACACTGCTCCTGAGAACGTGTCGACCGAAACATGCACGTACTTTGACCTTCCAAAAGGTGCATAGCGAGTTACATCTGTCTGCCACAGCTGACAGCTATTCAGACCTCGGGGATTGACTCCCGTACCCATTGATGGTGTCTGGTAGTTTTGACAGTTCGGACAGGTAGCCACGATAGCTTTTGCCTGATCCTTTGAGAGCTTAAACATTCTCATAAGGGCAGGTACATTTTGATGAAAGAACGCGTGTGACAGCTTTGCCTGAGCAAAGATGTTAGGAACATTAGCAGTTTCTGCTGCCATAGCTAATGCATCTGCTTTCCTGTTGCCTTCTGCGACAACACCTGGGAGTTCCGTGTGAGACCTCACATGCATTATGTGATAAGGTTGTTTTCTGTGGGATATCAATTGTATTAATTTAGAGAGCAATTGGTATAACTTTGGGTTAGAGACCTCTTTGAGAAGAGCATGTTCTGCTCTCATAGCTATTCCCGCAACATAAGCTGAATCTGTGACCAGATTGAAAGGCTCGTTTCTAAATTTTTCAAAGGCTCTGATGACAGCTGCTAATTCTGCAATCTGTGGCAATCCTTCTACTGTCTGTATGTCAGATTGCCATTCTTGTGTTTGTGGGTCTCTCCAAGTAATCACCAACTTGTGGGATGACCCTGAGCCATCTGTAAATACAGTTAGAGCCTTGAGAGGATTTCTACTTTGGATTCATTTTGGAATCAAATGGAAAGTTTCATTCTGGTTGAAAAGCTTGTGTTCTGGGATGTCTGATGAAGCTTGACCCGTATAACTGTCCAAAGCAAACTGTAGACTCGCATTGGTCTTGATCAAATCCTCAAAGTCTTTAAGGGTTATTGGCAAATATATGCATTCAAAATCACAACCTGAAAGGGAGCAAAGGCAAGTCCTAGCCTTTTTTATTAAGTCTGCTATAATCTCCTGGTAGGTGGTAAGCATCTTTGTGGGCTGGCTACTTGTAAAAACCCATTCCAGTATCAACAAAGGATATCACAGCTGAGGGTCCCATTGGAAGATCAGTCCATGGAATCTGGGTGCTTTTCCCAGGATGATGAACTGGAAAGGCAGACTAGGCTCGTAGCAGTGGGCTTTGCATGAAGACAAGGCTTCCTGGACTTTGATGATGGCACCTCTGGCTTCCTCTGTGAGAGTACAGGGAGAGTCCAGTTCCTTGGGTCCACGAAGAAGATTGAACAAGGGAGCAAGGTCCTCTGATGTAATTCCTAGCAGTGGACGCACCCAGTTGATGGATCAACACAGGCTGTGTAAGTCCCTGAGGGTTTTTGGGTCATCGTTGATGACGATCTGCTGAGGTAGGATAGTTCTTTCCCGGATCTGGACTCCAAGGTAAGTCCATGGCTCAGTGTACTGAATTTTGTCCTCACAAATTTCAATTCCTACCTTTTCAATGGCTTCAATAGTCTTTTTGACCGTTTTGTCCAAGTAAGCTTTGTCTGAAGCACACACCAGAATGTCATCCATATAGTGATAGATGATGGCATCTGGAAATGATTTCTGAATGGGAGACAGGATGTGAGACACGTACCACTGGCAGATAGTGGGGCTGTTTTTTAATCCCTGAGGAAGATAACGCCAATGATATCTTTTGAGCGGAGCTTCCTTGTTAATAGAAGGAACGGAAAAAGCAAACCATGGAGCATCCTCAGGATGTAGTGGTATGCTGAAGAAACAGTCCTTAATGTCTATGATAGCAAGTGTCCAGTCTCTAGGCAGCATCGATGGGGAGGGCAGGCCAGGCTGAAGAGGGCCCATGTCCTCGATGACTTCGTTGATTCTGCGTAGGTCGTGGAGAAGCCTCCACTTGTTTGTACCTGGCTTTGGTAGAACGAAGACTGGAGAGTTCCAAGGGCTGTCGGACTCCACTATGTGGCCTTTTTTGAGCTGTTCTTCTATGAGGGCATTTAGGGCGCGCAGCTTGGCTTTCTTTAGGGGCCACCGCTCGGTCCAGATTGGCTTGTGGCTTTTCCAGGTGAGACGGGGTATTTCTGGCAGCGCGCTCAACTCAGTGACCCCAGTCAGAAATCCTGAATGGGAATACGTAGGGAAGCACCCCACTGGGATAAAACATCTCTTCCCCAAAGGGTGATGGGGGCCCTTACCACAAATGGACAGATGGTTGCCAGCTTGCCTTCTGGCCCTTCAACCAGGATGTTGTTCTTGCTCCTCATGGATACTGTAGTTCCACCAATCCCGGAAATCATGCCTGCAACAGGTTGTAGATCCCAGTGTGCTGGCCAATCTGAACGGGCGATGATGGTCACATCTGCACCGGTATCCAGCATCCCTGGCAGGTGGGTCTTCTCTCCTTTGTGGGAGAGGCCACACTTGATGGTAGGCTTGGATGGTCACATGACTTGTGCCCACAGAGCTGTAGGGTTGAGAGGAATCTGTTCCCTGTGATTCTTTGGGAGTAAAAATGCCTGTGCTATTGGAGTTCCCTTAGAAAGAAAAAATGGTAAGTCTATGCAGTATACCTGCATGAGGATCTCTTGTCCCGGCTGCACTGTCAGCACTTCCGGATCAACGAAGATTTCCTTTGGAGTATTAACAGAATCACCTGTAATTAAAATGTCTGAAGGACTCCCTTTAGGTCCATATTTTCCTGTAGGAAGACAGTGAACATTCTTATCATTAAAGTCAATGGACAAAGCAGTTACCAGTTGCCGGCGGATACCTCTCTGGGTTGTCCCATGGGTTGGGGCTTCTCCTTTGGGTCTGGAGCAGCCTGGGTTTGTGCGTGATTGGGTCTTGGTGGCCTTTGATTTGTATTCTGCGCCCAAAGGTCAATCGAGCGCCTCAAGGAGTTTAAAGGACGCGATTGATAGCGTTGCTGATGTTGAGGTCTTTGATTATAATTCCGATGGTATCGGGGGGGTGTTCTCTCCGGACAGTCCTTTATATAATGTCCTAGCTCTCCACAGTGATAGCATTTAGCTTGTTCCTTAGAGGTTATGACTGCATATGCACCAGAAACTCCTTCAGCAATACCCTTAGCAACTGCTTGGGCCACTGTATTTTCAGTGGACATGTGACGTGTACAGCATTCTAGCATTTGCTCTATAGTGGGGTCTGTATCCACGGGTAAAGACCTCAAAATGGCCTTACATTTCTCATTTGAGTTGCTGAAAGTAATCTTACATAAGAGTTCCTTTCTTGCCTCAGTACTCTCTATTTGTTTCTCCAAAGCATCTCTAAGTCTGACCACAAATTTTATACAGCTTTCTTCAATGCCTTGTTTTATAGTAGAAAAATGCATTGTTGGCATTGACTCATCCTGCATAAGAAGCAAGGAGGTTTTTGCTGCGATTGCTACATCCTGCAGCGCTTCTTTATTCTGAGTTTCCATTTGTTCTGCTGGCCTTTGAAAGTCTCCTTCACCAGCCAATTGTTCTACTGTGAAGTTGGTCTTAGTAGCATCGGCAATATATGAATCTGATAACGTTTTTAAGTGTTTCTTCCAATGCCTATCCCATAACAAATATTCTGCTGGTGACAGAAGGCATTGTGAAATATTTTTTACATCGTGAGGAAGCAAGACATTCAGAGAACATGGCTTCTAGGAAATTTCTAAAGATATGTGAACTACGTCTATGTTCCTTGGCTATATTTCTCAATTGTACCAGTTCCTTATTAGAAATTGGTTTCCATGCCTTGATATTAGATTCCCCACCATTCCTTCCTTGCCTGTACTCGACTGGAAAGGCTGTGATTTTCTGTGCCAGTTCCCAGTTCCCAGACTTTGTAGCTTCTATCTTAATAAGAGCCCATGGGTCTATATTAATCGCATCAAAATCAGATCCATCAGAAGAGCTCTCATTGTCTGAGGAACACTGTGAGGGATATGCTACCCGTGAATTCCTTTTTTTTTTCCGTTTAGAAGCATTTTTCATGGTTTTCAGTGACTGGTCAGAAGTTAGCGCTATTGGATGAGGAGTAGCATCACAGCAGGGCCCGGAATGGGTGGGGGGGGTGACGCCACAGGTGGTCTCTGATCCGTTCGGGTGGCAGGAGGGTTGGGTCAGGGGTTGGAGGGACGGGTGGGGGCAGGGGGGGTATGGGGGCTGTGGATGCACGCCTGGGGGGTTTGGGGGTACGCAAGCAATGCCGCTGGTTTGGGGTAGTACAGGTATAGGGTGAGTTGGTGTTACTGCACATGTGCGCGGCTCGGCGCAGGAGGACAGGGTGTGGGCATGGCTCGGGAAAGCGGCGGGAGGGGCCGGGAGGGGCCGGGAGGGCCGGGAGGGCCGGGGCAGTCTCGGCGGGGGGCGGGAGCGGGGGCGGTGACGGCGGGGAGGGCGGTCGCGGGGGTGGGGGATAGCAGCGCAGGGTTGGGTGGGGTGGCGGCGATAACGGGACCGGGGAACGCGGCGGGCGCGGCGGGGGGAGCGGGGGGCAGGGCGGGGGCAGCAGCGGGAGCGGGGGATACCGCGACGGAACAAGCGGGGGCGGGTAACGGCGGCGCGGGGGTAGGGGGGACCGGAATCGCGGCGGCGGGAGGCGGCAACGGCAGCAGGGGCGCGGGGGGAGGGAGGAGGGGGTAGAGCGGCGCACGGGGAGGGGTGGTCGCAGCGGAGGGTACGGCGGCAGGGACAGGGAACGGGGCCCCCGGGGCCGGACACGGGAAGGAAGCGGGGCCGGGGAGATGGGGGGCTGCAGGAAGCGGGGAGTTGGGCAGCGAGGGTCCCGCGAAGGGGGGGAATGTGGGTGGGGGCTGCTTGGCCTCTTCCTCCGAGTTGGTTTCTGCAGGAAGCACTGCAGAGCCCAGCGACTGTGTGGCATGCAAACCACATTCCTCTGTTATCTTATCAGCGCAATTAGCATATGAAGAGGAAAGATCTGTTAGTTTGGAACTTTTTTCAGAGTTCGATTTTTCAATCGTTTTTGTTATTATATGAAATAAAGGTAAGAAGTTAGTAACAGAAAAGTCCTGTTTTGTTTGAGACATATAAATGGTGTTTCCAACTGTATCCCAAAAGGAATTTTCAGTAATTGTGGTCTTATGAGTTTCAGGGAAATACAGCACAATCCAAGATACAAATTTTTTAGGAGTCTTTTTTGACAGACTACCTTTAGAAAAAGTGAAATTGTTAACAGATAAGGTTTCTACAATGGTTAAATATAACTCTCTCTCACGTGTTGTTAGTCTTAGGGTGCTTAAACATGTACCCATGATTTTACAAGCCCTTTCCACAGAAAAACGAGAAAAAAGAAGAAAAAAAAAGAAACCGAAAAAGGTTTTTAGAGCACCCAAAGGTATGCGCGCAATCTTAATACTTACGTCCTTTGGGGTCAGGGGTCTGTGGAAGGGTGTCTACTCCTCAATTCCCCTCAGACTTTATCTTCTCCAGATGTTTCTTGTTATGAACAAAAATTCGGTTAATATTTTTTTTTATGAGAAAAAGTTTCAAAAAGGCAGCCAGATCACTGGCCCTGCCCAAGTTCTGTGTGTTTTGTTATTGTAATCACGGGTCGTTGAGGCTAATCGCTCCTTTTGTATCAGCAGAGCCTTGCCCGAGGCTAAGTTGTACCCTTCTCATAGTGAAGACACCTGAGAAGGTGGGGGGGGTTAGGGGTTATGCAAAGTGACTCCAAGACAATGCAGCATGGTCCTCCACGGTACTGAGAAGACCCCAAAAACAACGAGCCAAATAAGAGTTGAGAGACTGGAGTGATGTCTGGATGTGAGGAGCAGAGCACTAGGCCTGCAGAGATGCGGGAAACCTTCATCATTCCTCACCCTGTCCTCGAGATCCCCCGGGACAGGTCTGGGAGGTCTGGGAGACGCGGACCAAGGCACCATCTTATGGGATCAGGAGACCCTAAAGGCTCCCAAGAGGATCTGATCCCCAGCTCTGCCCCTGGTGGACAAAGCTGCGCATATCCTCCTCCTCTGAGTCGCCCTGGGAGAGACGACGGACACTGCAGACCCGTCGAGCCGCCCAATCCTGAGCTGATCACTTTTAATAAAGGCATTAAAAAGGAGAAGAAGTCTCCTGGCCCCTTTTGTTTATTTCATTTCTTGAGGGTCGAATTGAGCCTTCCGCAGAGACGATTTTCTAAAACGAACAGTCCTTACCCAGAAGGAGAGGCTTCCCGAACAGGCAATAACAGGAGGCCCTGAAAGGCTCCGATGCTCCTGTGACGCTTCGCTCCTGGGGGCCAGGGTCCGACGACACGTTTGGGCAGCCACTTAAATGAGCCTTGCTTGGTCTTATCCTATGCAAGCTGTTACAGCTCCAGAGCTCAGTCCCCAAGGGGACTGGGTGCTAGAAGCCAGCTCGCTCTCAGACCAAGGCTGCGGGACAGCCCTAGCAAGCAGGGAATATTCAGCTCTTAGTGATTAGGCAGCTCTTATGATTTCAAGCTCTTTTGCTTGCTAGGTAGCTTTTCCCTTGGCCTAAGGCTCCAGCAGATGGTAGAGAGAGGAGAAGCAGAAGACACTGGCTGTTCCACGAGTATGGCTTTATTGGAGGGTCTGTGAAGGGTCTCAGCTCTTCTTCTTCCGAGTTAGTAGGGGTACAGTCTGCTACTTTTATACCCTTGGCCCAGATCCAATCCTGACCAATGGCAAAGGTGTTAGAGTGACCATAAGTGACCAATAGTAGGGTTAACAACATATTGCCTTACATGGCTATAGGGATAAGGTACAAGGCGGATGTCCCTGGAGACAGGAAACTTCTTTGCCGCTGTGTCAGCATTCTATTCTCCAAGGGGCCCTGGCTAAACCTGAGGGGTTTACTACAGGAGTGGACCTATTACTCCTCTGACCTCCTTTAAGTTCTTCAGAAAGTTCAGTCTTACTTACAGGTTTCATTTTAAATTCTGGAATTTCTTCCTCTCTCAGAGGTGAGGGTTCTGTGCTTTCATGAAAATCAAATTCATCAGACCTTTTACAAATATCACCATCCCCATCATCAGGTGATATTATTAACTTCAGAATGGGTTTAATTGCTAAAGATTTTAGTTTTTTAAAATAATGTTAATTTCAATTTTTCTTTTAAGGTTTTTGTTTTTTCCTTGGATCCTTTTACCTGTTGTTTTAATTTGCTATTTCATCATCTATTGCCTCCATTGGCAAGCAGATTTTAAATATGGTGTAAGTTCATGACAAAATTCCTGTTTTATCTTTCAGCAATTCCTGTTTATCATTTATTTTCTCTTGTATTTTTTCCCCAGTCAAAGCAGTTATCTACTGGACAAGGGTCATTAATTTCTGTATGAACACTTTCCTCTGTAGATAATCTGCTAAGCATTTGGTCTGTTTTTCTAAGTCATTTGCCATCCTGCCTTTGACTATGTTAATAACATTATGAATTGTCAAAGGCACTTTGGGTCAGAGAACACTATCCTTCTGACTGTGCCAATAACATGGATCAAGTGAGAGCATTAGACAAGACCTGCCTACCTCATATTTTTGGCAGCAGCTCTACTTGGGTGACATGCACATAAATTGCTCTGGCTCATGAATTCTCGAGAATGACATATCAGGTTATATTATAAAATGAGTTATTTACTGAATAGACAGGATATTAACAGACAAAAACCAGAGTCACTTACTACACAGGATAAAACAAAATACTAGTACATTACACCAAACAATGCTCAACATAAAGATACCTATGTTGTAGCTAGCAGGAGAACAGTATAGAGTAGGAGTCAGTCTAACTTACACTGAGTTGATGATGTTTTACACTAAGGATCAAGAGTAAATTTTAGAAAGGACTTTGAGACAACCTGACTTACGCACTTATTGCATAAATGTGGACTTTTCCCCTAAAATCAGTATGCTGCTTTACTCTCTTGAAGATTGAGTGAAAGGACTTAGTGTGGTAGTAGTTATTTTCTTTTTTACTGTGATGCTGTCTTATCAGAAATCTATATAGTAAAGGACACTGTCTGATTCTTGATTACTTCTCTATCAGTGGGCAGATAATCTCTTGTGCATCACCTCCACTCTGAAGGTAGACAAATGCTATCTCCACCGCAATTTCACCTTTGAATGCATGTACTGATGACTCAATCATGATGCAGTCCTTCAGAAATCCCACTCCCTAACTTGAAAAAAATTTCTGTGGTTAGGTATTTGAGTTGATAGGTGTGGGAACTCAGCACATCACTCCGAATGTCCAGAGTTACTGAGACTGTTGCCTTCTGATATAAGGCAAGGCAACCTGGTTCTGAGGAACAGCACGGCGACCCAAACACTCCAGGGTCGCTCGGGACAAGGAGCACGCAGACACCAATGTGGTGGATGGTCCAAAGGCCTTTATTATCTCATCTTGTGGGGTTTTATAATCTAGGGGGTCTTCTACGTCAGAGGGGGTCTGTCTTTACTATCTATGGTTAGTAAGGAGTGGAAAGTTACTGGGTAGGGAATGGAAAGTTACTGGTACTCGGTTTAGGAAGGCTACATTCCTATGATAATTTCTTATCTTAGGGGAACGGGGGTCCTGCCTTCCCATTACATCGCGAGATCTTCCGATCGCCTGTCCCTATCTACCACATCTCCCCCCCCCTTTTTCACAAATGAATGAGGTAGTCATATACATAGGCACTGAAATGAGGTATAAGGTTGTAGTTCGACAGGGAAAGGGGTTTGGTAAACCTGAGTACGTTTTTGCCAGACAGGTTTAGGACTTGTGACTGGCAGTGTTCCCTGGTTGAATTCACAGCAGTTGTCGCCGGCCTATGAACAGGATGTTGGCCCGTTCTAGGTGGGTCTGAACAAATGAGACTAGCTTGTTCAGCAGGCATGGTCCGAAGGTAACTGCTAGAAGCAGCAATGCCAATGGGCCTATTAGGGTAGAAATCAGAGTGGTTAGCCAAGGTGATTGATTGAACCAGGACTCGAACCAACCCTGTTGGGCTTCCCTGTCCTTCTGCCTCTGAGCCAGTCTGTTTCGGAGTTCCGCCATGGAGTCTCTTACGACTCCTGTGTGGTCTGCATAGAAGCAGCACTCCTCCTTCAAGGCAGCACACAGGCCTCCTTGCTGCATGAACAGGAGGTCCAGTCCTCGCCTGTTCTGCAAGACCACCTCCGAGAGCGAGGAGACTGACTTCTCTAGAAGGGAGATGGATTTCTCGATCCTTTGCAAGTCCTCATCGATTGTCATTTGCAGCTGGCACAGTCCTTGGTGTTGGGTCGCTAGGGCTGAGACACCCATGGCCATTCCTGCTGCTCCTAGGCCGAGCAGCATTGCGATACTTACACCTGTTATTATTTCTCTTTTGCGGAGCCGGCTGGGTTCCTCGAAAGGTGATACACTTCTTCATCTGAGTGGTACAGGACCCTAGGAACAATCAGAACTTGGACACAGAAGTCGTTAGAGTCATCAAATTTGGCAAGGAACACACAGGGACTCACTCCAGATCGCTGGCAAACCCACATCCCAGATGCGGATGGGACTACCCACTTATTGTTTTTCCTGTTGGGCTTGACAACCTTGGTGCAGACGTTGCCTCTCCGCCTAGCTAGGGTTGCATTGCCAAAGCATCTGCCTCGGCCTGTGACTTGACTCAGGGTGATTCCTTTGCGAGGGTTATCCCATCTGCACTGGTGAGGGGCGTCGGCTGTGGAGTAACTGAAGGGAGTGTTTAAAGCGACTCCTTCATAAAAGGGGGATTTGACATCGTAACAAAGCCAGCAGGATTTGGTTAGGTTAGGGTTGGATTCGTTCAGGGATAGAAAGGTAGCTTCTAACATACGAAGGATTGGGTCTGAGTCCGACCCGGATGAGCGGTCTATCTGAGAGGCTTCCGCATGGCCGGTCAGGACGTTGCTGACCCTTGTGGGTAAGGTTTTGGGGTAGGTTGCGTTTCTCCCTATCGGCACACTTTTAATCACTTTGTTGGGTCCAACCGCTCGGGGCGCCGACGGTTGGAGCCTGGTAATTTCCACATTCACCCTCTCTTTCGACCCTTGAAGGACTACTGTCCACGTTCTGCCTATGGCCCAACTGGGGTGATGTGGCTGCAAGACTGTCATGTTATAGCTAGTATATTTCCGAATTTTTGGGACTTTATGGCGATTTCGATAGAAGCTTCCGTGAAGGAAGATGAGTGTTTCGCAGCTGCTGGGTGCCCAGGTGAACTGTAAGAATTTGTTGGGCTCTTGTGGATCCCACCCAGGCCCCAACGGTCTGGCATCTGTAACTATGGTTTCACAGCCCCAGTGCCCACAATATCTCCCCCCAGGTGATTGCAGTAGCTTTTCCCAGGGTTTGAAGCTGGGCACCAGTAGGATAGGTACATGTGTGTGGCGTGTGGAGAATTGGGGTCTGCCTTTGGTCGTCCTGGAAACAGGTTGGTGATGCGGAGCACGAAGGATGGGGCATTCGGTGTGGTGATTTCTTTGAGCACCTTGTCACTACTAAGGTGTTGCATGACCCACCTGAATGGCCGATGGGGGTAGCGGTCCTGGCTGGCTTGCCCTCTGGCAACAAGCCCCAACAGCAAAATCACACAGAAACACCTTTGATGCTTGGGTCTCACCTGTGCGGGTCTCTCGGGTGCTGCCTGGCGGCTTGGTGGTCTGTCACTTTCCTCTGGAATGGGGATGTACGTGTCACGAGGACGTCCCACGAGCATGTCCTGTAAACAGAAACTCGCAATTCTCATCAGTCTCATTCTGCTCATTATGAAGGTCAGGCTTAATTGACTTAAGTGCACACCACCTGATTTTGCCGCCCTTTTTGACAGCTGCATACCCTCGCCCCGTGAGCATCAACCTCCATCCCCGTTCCCATTCGCCTAGCTCGTTTCTAATTACCACCTGTGGGCCCTCCTCTAGCGTTCGGTTGGCCCAGTGTTTTTGAACGGGACTGTTTGTTTCATCTCCCCTAGGGAACTGATTCAGTGCTAGCAAAGCAGTTGCCAGCATACGCATCTGATCTCCTGGGGAAATGGCATTGGCAAAGCCCTCTGCTTTCGCCAATACTTCTATCTTGGTTTTCAGGGTCTGATTTGCTCTTTCTACTGTGGCCTGCCCGGTACTGTTATACGGGATACCTTGCACTAATGTGATGCCCCATTTTGAGGTGAATTCTTGCACTGGTTTGGAGGTGAAATTGGACCCGTTGTCCGTTTTGATCTGCTTGGGGATACCAAGCCAAGCCATGGCTGTCAGCCAGTGTTGAATTGTGGCCTTGGAGTTGGTTTTGGGGCGCTGTGTGGCTATGATCATTCCGCTATAAGTGTCCACTGTCACTGCAAGCCATGCTCAGGGCTTCAGCAGTTGACACCAGGTAAAGTCCAACTGCCAGATCTCTGAAGGCTTGAGACCTCTCAAGTTGACCCCGCAAGTCTATAGGGGTGACTTCTGGCAATAAGGGCAAGTGGCTACCACATGTTTTGCATCCGCTGTCGGGATTCTGCATTTCTTCACCAGTGCTTTGGCTCCGATGTGGAGCGACTCATGCAGTTGACGAGCTTCTTGCAACGTCCATACGCCTTTTGCTGTGGCATCCGCTTTGTCGTTGCCAATCTGGAAGTAATCTTTGACTGGGTCATAGCTGTTGATGTGAATGACTGACACGGTGCCCTGTCACGAGGAGAGTGCTTCTTCCAGCATTAGGGCTGCTGCTGATCTTGACACTCCTGGTCCTGCCATGGCTAGGCAAAGCCTTGCCACGAATATATGAAGTGTTATAGCCACCAGCTGGGTGCTTTTCCATGCCCGGGACTGCCCTCCCACTCCGTTCACTGGAGGGACTTCTTTGAATTGCCAATGTCCGGGCCACTGTGCTTGGGGAAAAATCGTGCAGTCTGATCCTGTGTCCACCCAAAACTGAAACCCTATGATGTGTGGATCCTGACTGCCATAGAGGCGGCATGTCCCCCACACCATCAGGGGTTCCTTTCCTATTCTCATGGCCAAGGCCACCCAGGGATCCCGCTCTGGGGCGTCTCCTGCTGGCCCTGTACTGCGGGCGCAGGTTGTGGTAGTGGGGGGTGTGAGGGTACTGATGGTGCTGCATAACTCTGCCATTGCACCGTAGGCGGGGATGCAAAATTGACTGCTCCCTGTGGGGGCATGGGGTATGAGGGTGCCCTGCCTCACTGGGGGTTGCTGTACCTGGGCCGCTGCATGTTCCAGGTGGGAGGGGGCTGGATTTTGCCCGGCTGCCCCCTCCCTCCCCCGTTTCCCTGAGGCCTGGATCTGCATTCCTTAGCTAAGTGCCCCTTCCTTCCACATGCCCAGCATGGTCCCCTAAATCCCCCTTGGCGTGGTGGAGCAGCTGCTGATAAGCGCCTTGGCTGGGGGCAGTTTACTGCCAAGTGGCCTGCCTGGCCACACTTAAGGCATGCCATCACACTGGTTATTGCAGTGTGAACTGCTGCTTGGATGGGAGCTAGGTGTTCCTCCTTTGCAACGTGTCTGATCATGGCTGCTGTATTAGACCCAGATGGCAGTGACCTTAAAATGTCCTTGGTGGCTGAGTTGCATTGCTGGTGTAGGCAGTCTGCCAGCACGGGACCCTTAGCTTCTGAGGGTAATGAGGAGGAATCTAATGCTGCCTGAAGCCTGTCCACAAACTCAGTGAAGCTCTCACTCTCACTCTGTTTTATAGTTGACCATGGTGAAGGTTTAGCTACTACTTTGGAAGTAGCACGAATGGCTTCTCGGGCAGCCCGGGTGGTTGTCATAACCTCATGGGCCCGCAAGCCCTCAGCCTGGGCCTGGGGGGTAATCATAGTGGGGTCTCTGCCCATCAACCTCTGTATGCTGGAACCATGCAGTGGATGGTCAGGTCCCGTTATCTCGGCTAGCTCCTTTATGCATTGATCCTCCCACTCTAGTTTGAAAACAATCATCCCCGCGCCATCGAAAATCATCCTACACGTCTGCTTAATATCAAAGGGCAACATATCATCTCCTCCAAAAACGCTGTCAATGAGTGTGGTAACCATGGCAGAATTAATTCCCTTTTCTGCAATCGCTTTAATGATTGCCTGGACGTCCTTTGGATTAACCGGGGAATAGGTCCTTCGTTTGTTTTCACCTGCTCCCCCCCACCACGGACCGGGAACACCAGATTGGCAGACGGGGCCCATTCCGAGCAAGCTATCTTTATTTTCCGCCAATCTGTAAGAGGGGTCTGCTCTTTCTCTGATAACCCCTTCACCCACGCGGGAGCGCTGCGACTAGAGACCTTATATGCTGCTGCTCTCACTCTGTTAAAGCTAGAATCCGAATCGGAGTCCTCCAATTCCCTCTCGAGCATAGAGCTCAAGCCTGAGTCGGAGTCGGAAGTCAAATGACCAAGCATTTCCGGGCTGCTCTGCCTTTTTCTCGGGGTCCGACCCTGCCCCTTCCTGCGGAGGTCGGGCCGGTCTCTCCCCCTGAGGTACCCCCGCCTCCTGCTGGGGGAGGTCCTTGCCCTATAAGGACCTAATTTGAATACAGCGCTCTGACTGGTCTTACGCTCCACCGTGGGGGCCGCCCCTTCTCCCCGCTCACCTGCGCATGCGTTATTAAGCAGGCTGACTGCGTTTCCGCCCCTCGCCTCCTCCCTTCCGCCCTTGCCATGCGGTTCGGGGCCATTTTCAAACGCATACGGCGGGGGTGAGTTTTTACCAATCCCTATGGCGTCCGACAATCCGGCCGCTTCCCGCACCTTCTCCGCGAGACCCTGCCAAAAGGACCATGCGCGCTGCTCTGTCCCCTGCATCGGATCGGTGACTGGCGGGGAAGGGTCGGGTAGAGAAACCACGGATTTTTCGGAAGGTTGTGGGGGGGGGGCCAGGACCCGGCGGGCTCCGCGGGAGGGTCGGGGAGTCATCTGGGGGCTCCGGGGGGTCTCCTGGGGGCTCCAGGGAGTTTGGGCTCAGGCTCGGGGAGGGGTGGAACGCGTCCAGTCTCCGCGTATTCGCACCTTCGATCCGATCGCTCTCAGAGGCGGTTTGCGTCGAAACCCCCACCCCCAGCTTTGGTGTAGCTAGTAAACATGTACACGCGGCTTTCCACGTCTCCTGTTCTTCTAACACCTTGTGTAGGGCCTCTTCTACTTTCCCCCACGCTTTGAGGCTTTTACCGCTGTCTGAGGACTTAGTGTCCTCTGCTAAAGCGGCAGTGCACTTCTCCCACACTTCCGAATACAATATATTTACTGGACGTCCGATTGTTCCCAGCTCTAGGAGCCTTGCAATAGCAAGATTAAAATTCCTGAGCTCACATTTAATTCCCCATTGCTCATGAGCCTGACTTATGACCATCGCTGTGGATTTCATGGTCCACACTGCTCCGAGGGCGTCCCCTCCGCTGCACTAGGCCAGCTGTGCAGCCGCCGTCCTCTGTCCAGGAGGATCCCCGTTCCCTGGGCGCTGATCGGCTCCCGGGTTTCGGCACCAGTTGTTGCCTTCTGATATAAGGCAAGGCAACCTGGTTCTGAGGAACAGCACAGCGACCCAAACTCTCCAGGGTCGCTCAGGCCAAGGAGCACGCAGACACCAATGTGGTGGATGGTCCAAAGGCCTTTATTATCTCATCTTGTGGGGTTTTATAATCTAGCGGGTCTTCTACTTCAGAGGGGGTCTGTCTTTACTATCTATGGTTAGTAAGGAGTGGAAAGTTACTGGGTAGGGAATGGAAAGTTACTGGTACTCGGTTTAGGGAGGCTACATTCCTATGATAATTTCTTATCTTAGGGGAACGGGGGTCCTGCCTTCCCATTACATCGCGAGATCTTCCGATTGCCTGTCCCTATCTACCACGAGACAACCCTTGGCGGTCTCGGAAATCCTGAAATGTTGCCAGAAGTGCTTGGTGGTTGGATTTTGACCCTGCACAGGATGTGCCACCTGTATGAGGACAAGAAAATCACTTGAAAATAAGTGGTGTAAGAATTAATTATTCACAGGGTGAAAATACAGGTTTTAGGATTTTGGTACAAGGGGGTTATGGAGACAAGATGGAGGAATCAGGGCGTGTCTTGTCCTTCTTCTTTCTTCTTCTTGTCATCCATCTTCTGTGGTGATGTTGGCACTTTGGGATTGGTTCATAGTGAATGTACACTTGTTAATATGAGTGAATGGTATTGGGAAATAAAGGTAAATATAATATATGTAGTTTTTAGTATAAAAATAGACAACCGCCCAGTGGGAGGTCAGTGTGCCCTTGGCTGCCTTGCTGGTCAGAGTCAGACCTCTGTCAGGCTGGAAGAAAATTTTGTAGATAAGAAATAATAAACAATACTGAAGACTGAAAATCTGAAGAGTGCACTTGTCCTTTGGAGCGCGGGCTGTCCCAAGGCCCTCCTACGCGTGACCAGGCAGAAACAAAAGACGGACCCGTCAGATAGGGGACATGGCAAGACAGTGATAAAACAGAGAACAAATAACAGATGGAAGGTATTGTGGTGATTTTTGAGCCTGTCCTTCATTTATCTGGCCCTCTCTCTTCTTTGCATTAGTTTTTATTAGAACTAAAGCATTTTCAAGGGAAAATAGCCTAAGGACTATCTTGATTATTTCAGACTGCAATCACTAAGAGATATAAATTACAATGGATCAGGAAAATACTTCTCAGACGGAATCTGACTTGGCTGCCATAGTGCCTAGCATAACAGCATTTTCCTTCATTTAAATATGCCCTCATAATAAGCCTCCAGTTACTTCCTTGCACAAAAATAAAAATCTTCAGAGATTTCACATATCCTACCCTCAGAACAAAGACTCTACTGCAAATTTAATTGAAAACACCTATAAAAAATACTGTTCTTTAAGGACTCTGACATTCCACTTTTTCATAGGACTGCGTAAGATGGGTGCTACTTCTTAGTGAAATGGACAAATGTGTAGCTTACTTGAAAAAAGATTTCAGAGTTAGAATCAGCACATGAAGTGAACAGGTATTCTCTCCTTCCCTGCTATTGATTGTGCCATATGACTTGAAAAATTACTAACCTGTCATTCCCTAAACTTTCCTATGTAAGAAATGAAGGTAATAATACTTTGCTTTTCAGTTATATCAGATGCAATTACATGAATCGGACTACAGCAGGCATCCCTGCTAACAGCTACCAGAGGGGATTTGGAATTTGACCTATTACTGAAATCTATATTATACCAAACAATTTTCATAATATTCCATACCATAAGTCATTCCCCAAAGTCTGAGAACTGGTGGATCACAATTCACACCCAGATCCAAAGTTTTCAGTGTGCATTTCACTTGCAGATAGAAGCATGTTCTGAAGGCACATTTTCACTGCTCTGTAATTCCCATGTCTTTACTACCAATGTTACAAGTTATATACATAAATCAAATCTGGAGTTAATAATGCCTTTCAAATGCCTCTCAGACTTACCCAATACTGTCCCATCCCAAAACAGACACTGAAGTTACAATACAGAATGCAGCTGGCTGTAGTTACAATGTTGACACAAAACAGATAACAGACCAGCTAAAAGCATGCATTCAATGTTTTGACAAATGAAAAGCATTAAAAAATTTTGTATTGTAAATGTCACCTCTACTCCATACCCAAAGAACTACAAGTTTGAGAAAAATCTCTTGCAGATTTTATTTATCTGACTTTATTAATGAATCATTGAATATGCAATTTGGGCTCTCCCGAATTCATACTTAAAACTAGGCTTTTGTAAGACATGAAAAAAAAAGCAAGCAATGTCGTATGTCCAGCTTTGAGGAAAAGATATATTGCTAGGGCATTTTTTGGTGGGTTTTTGGTTTGGATTTTATTTCTGGGGTTTTAGTTTTTCTTTTTTACTTAATAGAAAAGAAATATGGAGGTCATATTTTAGCATTTACCCAAATTGTTACTCACGTTCTTAGGAAATGTTTTTGCTGAGTTCTTTATAAAGGTCAAGGTTGAGCTCTCTGAGATTATCCGGTAAAACCTTTTGTTTTCTGAATGGCTATACCCCTTTCTCATTAGTTTAATTATGTAAAATTGAGTATTTCTTTATTCTTTGTAACTTGAAAATATTTATGCTTCAAAAGATTTAGCAAAATAGCTACATTAGACTAGGAATTCTTATAAATAAAATTAAAAAAACTGAGGGGCATAAAAAGATACAAGACAAAGAAACTAGATATTCTAAACCCATTTCTTGTTTATTTTAGTTGCCCATATGACTTAATTCTTAAATATTAAAGTACTTAATTATTCCAAGTAATGAGTTAAATAGTTTCATTTGGATCTGCTTGTCTGCTTGAACCCATGATGACCCTCAAATAACACTTCATGTGGGTTTCTTCTCTAGGAGATACTGCAAACCTGATATGTCTCCATTATCATGTAATGTAAAGAGTATCTCACTGGACTTGCCAAATAACACAATTGTTTCAGACATAGAGTAACCAGTGATTCATTGTGGACATTTTTTAGTACTTCCTGTTACTAAAGAGTGTAAAGCAAACCTGCATCCCAAGGAAGAATGTGTCCTTGAAGAAATGCAAGTGAAAGATGACAGTCCACCTTCAAAACCTCCCCTTTTATCTGTGTATTTCTATCTCAGCTAACACATACCTTAGAAAATGCAGTGTGCCTGAATTCCCCTAGCCAGGGGAACTCACATAATAGAAAATACCTGCAGTCATAAAAATATTTTGTGCCTTAATTCCCTTTTAGTTTGATGTTCCATGTTGTGAAAGACAAATAGGACCCCCACTTGACAGAGGATTCTAATTTGGTTAAATTATGCCACTAGCAAGTGAATTGTCAAAGTAGGGCAACAAAGCCAAAGGCTGTCTGACATAATTCACACCTAACTCATCATTACATTTGCCCTTTCACATGCATGGTGTCTTGTTCCTGTTACTACAAGTTGCATATTGATGACAGTAGCCCTTGATCCCCTGTGTTCTTAGAAAAAGTAATTCGATCCAGTAGCTCGAATCAATGTATGCTACAACATGCTCTTGACGTCTAATATTAGTAAATAGATAAACAATGAGCACATGAGGGAGAGCAAAAGGAGAATTTTCTTATGTTGAAGGAAGTGGGAAGAGTAGAGGGTTTAAATATGTGGATTTCTACTGCTTATATTCTAAAAAATTCAAGTATATAAAATAAAACTAGATATTGTACATCTCGGCATCTGATTATTTTTAATTGTTTACTTATTTTTCAGAAGACAAAAGAGTCAAGTCACTGTGTTAATCTTGTTGAACTAATAACTGTAATTTATTGGTAAAACAAGTAACTTTTTTTTCTTCTTTCATTGTTTATAAATTCACTGTATTAATATTCTGTGAAATCTGTGAAAATGGAACTTAACATAATGGTCTTCCAAAAACTTATATCCTGTAAAGTAGATCAAATTTTACTCTTAACTATATTTCTTTTCTTTTCCATATGAAAGGACAGAGGGTTTCTTCCATTCTCACTACACGCAAATCTCTAGTAGTAGAAGCTTAAGTTATTGTGATGTTATAGTTAAATTATAGCTTAAGTTACTGTTCCTAGCTGATGAATAATTCTCATTGTTAATCAAAAGCCACTATAATCACTTGGTTTTCTTTGCCTCAAAAAGAGGTCTGCTTGAGTAAATTTCAGAAAATAGAATAAACTATTAGGTAAAATATCAGGATGCTCACTTTGTGTCTCAACACGTTAAAGAGTAAGGAAAAAATAATTCAGAAGAAGAACCACAATTTGGGCAAAATATTCCACAAAACATTTTTTAAATGTTTACTGTAATGTTGAAAAAAATACCTCTTGTCAATAACATAAAATCATTAGAATAATAGTTTCTTAAAGTAGCTGGTTACCATTTCAGAATGCTGTAAAGTGTATGTTACTGGAATATTTTGGCATTTTGTGTCTGATTTTCCAGGTAATATGTGGACTTTTGAGCCCAGTTCTTCTGGGCAAAGACTACAGTCTCTGTAAACCTTTATTAAATAAGAAAAAAATAATATAGTATGTATAACACAATACCTGAATACAGGCAGCTCCAGACTTCAGCAATTAAGATTGAATACTCTCTAAAAATCACAAATATTGGAGTTTAATTCCTATTAATTGTTTTTACGCAAATGAATTTGCTTTGATGTCATCAGTTCACAGTACCTGTCTAAAGATCAGACCCGAATTGCAAAGTAAAATCTTGACACTTTCTCAGATATTACTTTGCATTTTCCTCGAAAGAGGCAAAAAATACTCAAATTAAGTACAGTAAAGAAATAATCTCTTAACAAATGTCCCTGGTTTTTTTTTCCTACACATTTGCTTTGACTCTGTTTAGCAATAGCTGAAACTCTAGATACAATGAAGGTGCTTACTATGCAGACATTTTTCCTAACCTGACTCTTAAAAATCACCAATTTGATTTAGCAGACAAATAATCCTGACAAATAAATGCAGTACTAAACAATCTTAGCTGCTTAAAAATATTATGGATTCAAAGGACCATGAAGAAGTATCTCCAGATTGAAATCAAATTCCTTAGAAACTAGGATTTCAATTAAAAAATTGACTTGACTCCAAGCTGAAACACAAATATCCATTTAATCCTGTTTTCCAGGGAGATTATCTCTTCCATACAAAGGAAACAATTTTCCATTATCATTGTCAAAAAACCCCTTTATCTCTGTGTTTGTTTATATTTGAAGGCCATATTTTTTTCTCATCTTTTTTTCTGTTCTGTACTGACTGTCCTTATACAGGCATACCTTGAAAGTATACCCATTTCCATTGACCTTTAATTTTCAATTTTTCTAAGGTGTCAAAGCTGAGCATAGGTGCAGGAGCATGAATTAGAATCAAGCAATTGCCACTTTTCTTGCAAATTGACTTTTTGTTACAGTTGTAGCTCAGAGCAAACAAAGAAACCTATCCCCTATCTTTATTTTTGCAATCCAAATGAAGAAAAGTTTTTCTTCCTTTTACTTAAATTTTCCCTAGAAGGCAAGAAGGCAAAAATATTCCAATAGCAGGTAGAACCAATGTTAAAAAGATATTATTTTGCTGAGTATGACTGCATTCTTTCACATAGACAGAGAAATAATTAAGATCACATCTGGTGAAATACACTCAAAATTTATTGAAATTGACTTAAGAACACTTTTGTGTGGAATAAAATTTGGGAATGGAAAATATAAAAGAAATTTCCTCTGTAATTTGGTCTAGAATGGAGGATTAGGTCTTGAACACTTTTCATTAAACATACGATTACAATAGATGACTAAGCCAAAAGTCTTATTTATCAATAGAAATAAACAGCTATAGAGAATTTCTCCCATTATTAGGCTTATTTTGGGAAAAGAGGAAGACGGTATCTATACATCCCATCAGTAAGGGAGGTCAGACTTCTTCCATTAAATTGGAAGCCTTGGAGTTATCAACTAACAGTAACTTACATAGTAGTTGCTGCTGCTCTTTACTGTAGATCATGTTTGTGACTTGTCTGAGGACTGTAAAGTTCATGCAAGTATTTATTGTGCTTTCCAATCTTCTAATCCAAATTCTAGGATTATTATTGTAACAGGACAATTTCAAGGCATCTCCACAGAAATTAAAAAAACAGATCAGGAAAGAAACATCCAATGCCAATTAAAGGATACATAGAAATCTACAGAAGTGGCTCCACAGAACAATTAAAAAAATACTACAATCTGTTTATTTCTCTTACTTGTGAGAAGAAAAAGATTTTCCATCCTACAGAATGAACCATTTTGCTTTTTTTTTCCTTTGCAATGTGTTTGAAAGTTCTTAAAGCTGAATTAACCTCAATTTCCAAAATAAATATTTTCATGTGTCATATGTTCTAGAACCACTGGTTTATCTCTTAATATACTTACTCTGGGAATTAAAGGAAAACTTTCCTTCACTTCAGAAACTGGAATAATATACCCAGCTACTGTATTTTCTAGAGGGTTAGCTCTGTCCTATTGATCTTCATTTATGGATCTGTTTGGGTTTTTAAGCCAAACTATAATTTTCAACATGAAATGGTAAATGTGGTTTGCGCAGAGCCATTTGAAAACAGGACTGTTAACAAGTAATCTGGTTTAAACACCCTTGTCCTCACAGAATAGGAGCTGAATCACCATGAGCAGTGTCTGGTAAGAAAATTGAGCTAATGTTCTTGTCTTGTTCAGGAAACTTGATTTTTCTAATTTCAAGATTAATAACATCCGTGGGCAGGATTCATGAGACAGATCCCCAGAGCAGTAGAACAACCTGAAGACAACAGATTTCTTATACCTGGCAAAGTAAGGAACATGGTGCTTTGCTAAAAACCTGGGCAGTAATTTCTTTCTTATTGTCTTAAATTAGAAGCTCAAAAATCTTTATCCTTGTCCATCTGCCAACATCAATTAAAGTGAATATTTCTCATCAACACCTACTGACTCAATGTATAAAAGATTTTTTCTTTCCATGTGATTATTTTCTCTACTTTCAGGTCTATAGTAGTTGAAAAACAGATGTCAGTCTGAATTTCAATTACCACAGCCCAAGTGCGGGCAAATTAGACATATTTTCAGTAGTAAAATGTCAGTTTTCTTGTCTAGTTGATGGTGCTCTTCCTGAACAAGTTTATATACTTGGGATTTTTATTACAACAGAACGAGCAAGTCATGCACAATTTACTAACAAATAAAGCCAAAAGGGTAACACATCTTAAATCTGGAGAAACAAATAATTTTTGCTGTGATGCCTTAATTCTCAAGCATTACTAGTCCATTTGCAGACTTGTATAAAATACATATAATGCTTTAATCATTCACAATTAAAATATTATATTCTGCTAACTGAAAGGGATTCTTTTACATACAGCTTTATTCTTATGTCCTCAAACACAAGGGCCTACTCAGGACAACCTCTATGTAAAAGTTTGAGTGACCATTTGAATATCCATTTAATCCTGCCACTGACAAAGAAGTTAATTTTTTCATGAATGATGATATGACATTGTGCCTCAGTGAAGCAGCATATAAAAAAATTAAATGTGGGAAAACTGACTGGACTGAAAATTTTACCTCAACTCAACTTTATCCAAGGTTATCAGATGCTCCAAGGGAGAGCAAGATTTGCTCTGGCACCTGTGTGAAATATCTTGGCCACTATTAAACATAAATGCACACTTAGCTCAAAGACAGTGGTCTGAGTGGGAAGCTCATCAGAGTACTTAAAAGTTACCTGTGTAGGTCTTCCTACAGTATTAATCTCTGTAACATGCACATTATAAAACAAAAAACACTTGGCATTCTGGAATCTACTTAACATACCACTAGACCAGAATTGCTGTAAGCTTCAGAGTGCATCTTTAAATTTATCATAGAATGGTTTGAGTTGAAAGGGACCTTAGAAGTCATTCCAACCCCTCTGCCATGGGCAGGAACACCTTCCACTAGACCAGGCTGCTCAGAGCTGCTCAGAGCACCATCCAACTAGGCCTTGAACACTGCCAGGAATGGAGTGGCCATAGCTTCTTTGGGTGACCCGTTCCAGTGCCTCAGCACCCTCACAGGAAAGAATTTATTAATATTATCTATTCTAATTCTACTCTCCTTCAGTTTGAAGCCACGGGCCCCTCATCCTGTCCCTTACATGCTTCTGTAAATAGCCTCTTATCTTTCTTGTGGATTCCCTTTGAATACTGTAATTCAGGCTGCAATAAGGTCACCCGGAAGATTTCTCTTTTCCAGGCTGAACAATCCCAATTCTCTTAGCCTCTCCCTATAGGAGAGGAGCTCCATCCCTCTGATCATCTTGGTGTGCCTCCTCTGGACTTACTTCAACAGCTCCATGTCCTTTCCTGTGCTGGGACCCAGAGCTGGAGGCAGCTCTGCGAGGGAGGTGTTACCAGAGTGGGGCAGAGAGGCAGAGTCCCCTCCCTCCCCTGCTGCCCACTAGACTTTGGATGCAGCTCAGTGCTTCAAAAGTTACAAGCATATAATAAAACATATAGCACAAAAATGCCTAGAACTTCTAACCAAACACAAAGATAATATTAGAACTTACAGGCAGAACACAGGCATAGACTTGGCACAAGAGCAAAACCAAGTGGTTCATCCAGCATCACCGATTTGCATCAGTACAAGGACTACAGTCTAATCAAGTCTCAGACATGAACCTTGCCAAATAACACCTCCGGTTACACAAGCATTGTGCCTCTGTTTAGAGAATAAGCCCTATCTCTGAAGCCAGTTGGACTGAAGCTGGTTCAGGGCTCACACAGCCTGATCAGAGTAGAAGCATAGACCAGGAGTCTACACAATACAAGCTATTAATGTAGCCATGGATTTTATTCCCCTGAATACTGCATTTTCCATATTACCAACATGACTGATTGATTTTCTTTTTGATTCCTCTCTTTCAAGTCCTTCCTTATACAATTTAGGAGAAGAATGAATGTTTAAAATAAAAAATAAGATGTCTTTGTATGGTGGGTCAAGGATACATAAGGCAGCCAAGAAATTTGACAAACAGCTGCTATTATTTGTCCAAAGGCAGTCAGAACAAGAATAAACTGGCTAGTTTACACTTGAATTGCTACTGAGCAGTATTTCAAAATCATGAAATGTTTTAAAAAAAATTGAAATCCTTGGAAAAAACAACTCTGATTTCAACAACACTAATACAAGACACAAGAAAACATACCAGGCACATACACATACATTTTGTATTTGAAACATTTTAAGCCATGATTTGGTAGGTCTACAAGGACTATTCCAGATACTCTATAGCTGCAAAATGTGGGCACAATGCCATACTGGTAAATATTCTATTTTGGAAAACATTCTCACTTGTTAATCTAATGAGTCTATGCTTTTTAATGCAAAACCTACTATCCTCCTTTGGTGCACAGTGTGATTGCAATCCTGGCATCCTTATTTGAGCAAATATTTCACCAACTTATAAGAGTCTAACAAAACAAAAAAGTATTTTATGATCACAATTAGATTTTTCAGCTTTCAGTTCTTCGATATTGAGTTCTAATCTGGTTTTTCCTTTTTTAAAAATATAATAGAATACAATATAATATAAATATAATGCAATATAATATAATAAAATATTATTCAATACAGTATGATACAATGTAATATGGTACAATATAATATGATACAATGCAATATAATTAAACCCATTATATTTATAATTTCTTTGCAAATAATTCCAAAGGCATTCAATAATCTCTTTCTACAGGGAAGTAATATCTTTCTGTTCAAATCACCATATAATTTTTGCTAGGCTTTAATTTGTACTTATGGTTTAAATAGGTTATCATCACTATATTCATAGTCACCACAAGGAGTTGAGGCAACAGTCAAAAAACCCCTCAAAATTACTCTCTCTGACATTGCTTTTAGGAGTGATTTTTAAACCATTTTTCATTATGTGAGTTGAAAATTTCTGCATTTCATTCTTCTTATCAGTATGGTAACTCTACAGAAATACTGAAATTTCCTTTCTGGAATGCTTTCTGCATTCAGTAGCTCGTACTGAGCTGAATCACATTGAATTTTGTTCTTCTGCCATCAAAAACCAGCAGCAAAACAAGCCTGAGTATCATACTGAAATCTAATTTTTACCTTGACTCCCTTTCTTACATACATTCAAGAACATCAAGCTCAAGCCTATTCAAGATGACACTCTGCTTCTATATTCATATTCTGAGGCTGTAACCTGGAATAAAATTAGGAAAATACATCTAACACCTTGTTCATAAATGTGATTGTCAGTGCTATTTTATAACGTTTAATCTTCCCTATTACATCCAAGAACAATAAAGCCTTTCAGTGCCAATTATGCTTTTTAAGACCAAATTTTACCATTTGGTAGTACAACTCGAGAGTAAATTAACAGACTAGATAGATAATCTCAGAACATGTCTGATTTCACTGGTTATATTGATTAATTATTTTGATTAATATTTCTGGGTTCTACTTTTACAACAATTATTTGATTTTTTGAAGCAAGAGAGCCAAATGTGAGTAAAACCGTTTCAAACAGTTACCCCTACACAATTAATAATTTATTTTAGTGATACAGATGATTCATTTTAATAATTTTATAAGCAAAATAATTCATCTTCATTGACTTAGTTTCTAGAAGCCTAATTATGTGAGCCTAATTATGTGAGCAGTTAAAATTGGTGTTCTTGTCCAGTAAAAGCACTCTCACACATTCATAACTTACAACCTCTGTGAACTTGAGCTATCTGATTTCATGTCTTGGTCTCTGTTTGATTTCCAGGATTGATATTTGGGGGTTTTAGGAACACAAAACACTTTTGATAGTCTAATGGTTCCAGAAAGAGTTAAGATAGCCCATCATTACCCCAAGAATTCAGACTGACATACATTAAATTAATTTGTAAGGTACACACCTTGTACATATAATTCCTTTTCACAGTGATCTGTACTAAGATTTAGTGAATGCAGTGTTCATCTTCATTTTAATATAAGCTTTGTTATTAAATGCGTTCACTCAAGAGTGAAAAGCAAGTGAGGTTATAAATCTTGGTTGATATATATAGATGGAGAAATGTAAAGTCCTATCAAATACTAATAAAATTAGTTGATTTTTCCTGTCTGTTGGTTTTTCATTACATTTAAAAAATTAGCAGTCTTCTGCTGGGAGGGATATATATTCTGCAAAAGAATTAAATATAGATGTTACAATTAACAAATTTTCACTTTTGTCTTCAATCTCTAAGACCATCAATTCCAAAATTAGTTTGAATTATCTTTTGCATGATGACTTCAAAATTCTAAGGAATTTGTTCCCCAAAAAAGTTTTAAATGGGCCTATATTATTGCACTGACTGAAAATTCAGAACTCATTATCTTACTTTTGCAGTATCTTGTAGCAGCCACAGGGCCTGCAAGGCCTCCCTGGCAGTCAGTTGCCCAAGATGAGAAATGCCGAGTCATGGTGACTGCACCAAACAAGCCCCTCTTCCACCATCAGACCCTCATTATCTCTCTGTAAGATTATAGGTCATATTCACCTCTATCCTTATTATTGGACTGTTTCCCAAAACCCCTACACCCTTTCTGCGCTGTTCAGCAGAAGAGCTGTCACTGTTACCCTTTGCAGAAGCTGCCAATAAAGACACCTCTGTAGGACTTCATACAACTCATCTCCTCATACAACTCATCTCCCTGCGTCTGCCAAGGCACTTAGCAAGCGAAGAGCTGAAATCACTAAAGAGCTGAATTCACCAAAGAGCTGGTCTCAATTAAGAGCTGAGCTGAGCTGAGCTGCTTGCTAAAATTGCCTGTGGCTGGGAGCCTGCCTGAACAACCTGGACAGGTGCTTACCTGTACTTCGCTATCCAGACACCTATGGCAACCAGGGTTGGATAGATCCTGAGAATCTCTCACTGTAATAGTACCTTTATCCCTATATCATCAGCTTACTACTAAAATTAATATATATTCTAACTTTACAAACACTTACATTATAGATACAATATATAGGTATATATAGACAATGGCAGTAACATTTAGCAAACAGTGATATTTACGCATAGTTCTCACTTAACAATTAGATCTCCCTGAGGTATATATTCTGTTGTTCTCTCTTTCTGTATTATCTACTATGTGCAACCTGGTTCTTGAGTAAAGACAACCCTACAAATAGGTTTGTTTGTACTTGAGGCAGAATTCATTATTCATGTCTTCTTTGACAAACTTCTGACATGTACTATTGGGACTTTGTCTGCTGTATGCAGGGGCTCAGGCTGGGTAGGGCCAGGCCTGTTTGGTTCATAGAACATCACATTTTAATTAACTTGGTGGCTTTTGCTAGATGCTGCTCTTAATTTTTGAAAGATCCCCTACTTAATGCTTTTAAAGTGTTTTTAACAGTCCATTGTACCTTTCCACTTGGCCTGCAGCTGATGCATGGTAGGGGATATGGTATACTTATTTAATGTTTTCTAGTCTAGGTGTGGATTAGGTTGCTCTTGATTAGGTTTGACTTAGTCTTCTCAGGAGTACCATGCCTCCTGCTGTTCAAGGCCCAGGTTGGTATTATGGGCAGTAGCATGTGGCACAGGGTAGGTGTCTATCTTGTGGCGGCTTCTATCATTGTGAGCATGTAGCGCTTGCCTTGGCGTGTCTGGAGCAGTGTAATGTAATTAATCTGTCAGGCTTCTCTATATTTGTATTTGGACACTATTACACTATAGGGGCTTCACCTGCTTGACTTGTTTGATGTCAGCACGGGTTTTGCAGTTATGGATAACTTGAGAAATACTGTCCAAGTTTAGATCTACTCTTCAGTCTCATGCCCACTTATAGGTGGCATTTCTACCCTGATGACCTGAGGCCTCATGAGCCTATGTAGCTAGGAACAACTCTCTTTTGTGTTGCTAATCTAAGTTTATTTTTGACACTTCTATCTTTGCAGCCTGATCTACCTGTTGATTGTTTTGGTGTTCTTCATTGGCTTTACTCCTGGAGACATGGGCATCTACATGGTGGACTTTTACAGGTAGTTCTTCCACCCTGGTAGCGATGTCTTTCCACTTATCAGCAGGCTAAATTTGTTTGCTTCTACACTACTAATTGACCTTTTTCCACTTTTCTAATTATTCTCACAGAGCATTGGCCACCATCCATGAATCAGTGTAGAGGTAGAGCTTTGGTCACTTCTTTCTTTTGTCTATGTCCAGTTGAACAGCTTTGCGTTCAGTAAGTTGGCTTGATCTACTTTCTCCTTTGGTGGCTGTTGGAGAATTTTGCTCAGAAATGGCTTATAGAGTTTTGTTCAGACATGCCATAATCATATACAGCTGATGGAAAAGTAAAAGGCAGCTGTGAGGAGCAAATTCTCACAGCCTGTTTCTGTAAACAGCTAAGTTCTCAGGCAGTCTTCTCATAACAGGTAAACATTCTGTCCTTGGCTGTTTTGGGAACAGACATGGAGGTTTTGAGAACCATTCATATCAGGGTGAGAACACAAATCTTGGTTTCAATAACAAACCACAGGTATTGAAAACAAAAGGAGGGGTTAATGTTTAATCTGTAACCTATGATGAGCTCGGGTTTTGCAATATGTATGAACTTAATTAACACTGTTATAAAAGGTGCATGGTTGATCAATAAATTGGAGTTTGATGCTGATCAAAAGATGGGTCGTCCCCCTTCGCTTTCAATAGGTGGCTTTTGTGACCTGTTCTGCGGGGCTGCATATGGCCTCTTTCTACTTTTGTTTCATCTCTACGATGCAGCAAGAACCATTAGTAAAAAGACCGTAATGTTTCTTCTGCTGGCAGTTGGTTGTACAGTGGAACTTCTTTAGCATGTGTTATTGATCGGTTTTTTTGTTAGCGAAACTAAAGTTTTCACCTGTAGGCTAATTTGTAATTATCTCTAAAATTTCAGGGCGATTACACTTTCTCATACAGGCTTGCTGTGTGATGAGGGCAATCTATTTGCTCTATGCGGTTATCAGGCATGGTGTATAGAGGGAGCTTTTGCTTTGAACATCTACTTCAGTACTGATATTTGGGGAGCCAAGAGGAGTTGTCTTTTATCGCCAGCTGGGGTCTATGCACAAATCACGATCAGGACAGGACTGCTAGGAACATGCCTTGAGCTGTTTTATTTTCCAGCATCAGTCTCATTACATGGTTATGACAATGGGAAGATGTCATCAGCCCACATCCCAGGCAGCAGACAAAGAACTTAATGTTACAACTTACTTTATAAGTTTTTTGACCAATCACACAAAGCAAAAGCACATTGACAGTAGTTCCATCCGATTGCTATAAGCATATGTACCTTTGGTTAAAACAATGCTTGCTTATTTTGAATACAATACCTAAAACACAATGCACAGAGTTCCATTATTAAGCTCAAAACTTCCTAATGTCTTAATAGACAGACTTTTCTGCAGCTTAGTGAGTTATTCTAGACATGTGTTAATACACAGACCATTATTCCATTTGTCCTTACTTTTCTACTTTTTACATAATTTTTCTGCTGACTTATTTTATAGCTACTACTTAGGTCTAATCAAAGTTCTGCTATCTCTGAGGCCTGCCTTTTGCAGTTTTCCCCAAACCCTCTGATTTTATGGATTTCCACAGTGTTTTAGTGCTGATCACCTCTGAGATAGCTTGGACTCTTTCACAGGCTGCTAAAATTTTTCTTCTCTGTTGGAGTGTAGTTGGCTTCAGACTCTCTGTGTAGCTTTGATTCTAAAATCTTAGTGGTTGGTTTTGAGTTTCACCAGGCACCTTCTGCCAAAGGCTCCAGGACAGACTATGGCTCCTGGATGCAGTGTAGAGGATGTTTTTTACATCTGATCTTTTATTGGCTGGGCTAAGGGCTACTGCATGAGCAATCTCTCGCTTATCTGGGTAAAGGTTTATTGGAAAGTGTTCTTCTTGTGGGTGACTAGGTAAAGAGGACTCACAATTTGGTTGTACTCAAGAATATGCATTTTCTAAAAGTCTGCGTCTTCGAGGAAAGCTTGCACTTCTTTTTTGTTGGTTGGTGTACACATTGCTGTGATCTTGTTGACGATATTCGTAGGAATCTGATGCTGTCTGTCTTGCTAGTTTACTCTCAAGAACTGGATCTTTTGTACAGGTCCTTTAACTTTGTGCTTCTTGATGGCCAAACAGGCTTTTAGGGGAATCTGGATTATTTTCTTTCTTTTCTTAAACACTTCTACTGCTGTGTTTCCCCACACAATGATGTCATCAATGTATTGCAGATGTTCTGGAGCCTCACCTTTTTCTAGTACAGTTTGGATCAGTCTATGACAGATGGTAGGATTGTGTTTCCATCCCTGCGGCAACCAGTTCTAGGTGTACTGTACAACCTTCTACATGAAGACAAACTGAGGCCTGCACTCTGCTGCTAAAGCAATGGAGCAAAATGCATTTGCAATGCTAATAATGGTATTCTACTTTTGCTTTGCACTCCAGCTTGTACTGAAGTTTTAACACATCTGGTACAGTAGAGCTTAATGGTGAAGTAATTTCATTTAAGGCATGATAGTCTACAGTCATTCTCTATTCTCTTTTAGATTTGTGCACAGGCTAAATGGGGCTGTTGAAGGGTGAGTGGATTTTGCTGACTACTTTTTGGCTCTTTAGTTTATGGATCATTTTGGGGGATCACGGCATCTTAAGTTGTTCATAACTGTTGACAGTGCATTGTTGAGATAGTAATTGGTACTTGTTGCTCTTATACCTTCAGGAATCTTACTGTAGATGGGTTCTTTGATAGTCTAGGCAAGGTGTTTAATTGTTTGACATCCTCTGTCTCTACAGCTGCTATCCCAAACACCCACCTGAGTCCATTTGGGTCTTTGAAATACCTATTTTGGAGGAAGTCTGTGCCTAAAATGCATGGAGCCTCTGGGCTAGTTTCTTCTACTCATTTCTAATTAGACCCACTTCAGCTTCTACTAAAGTAAAATCCTGTGATTCCCTTGTCATGCCAGCAATAGAAACAGATTCTGCTCTCACATGTTTTGATGGGATTAATGTGCACTGTGCACCAGTGTCAACTAAGGCTTCATATTTTTATGGTTCTGATGTGCTAGGCAAACGAATCTACACTGCCTAAAAACCACCATTTTCCCTAGCCTCTACCTGGCTAGAGGCTCCTCTAAGCCTGGTTATCCTTTTTATTTTGGCATATGTCTTGGAGGTTCTTTATAAGGCATTGGACATGTCATCATTATCATATTTGGCAGTTCAGCTATGGGCTACTGGAGCTGCTTTTCTTTTTTCTTGGTGCAACTTCTTCTATGAGTCTTGTTGTCTTTTAATTCAAGCACCCATTGTGCTAGAGCAGTAGTATATTTTCTATTCCACCTCCTCATATTTTCTCTATTATCATGCAGGAAGAACTACAGTTTAGCTTGTGGGGTATACCTTCTCTCCCCATCTGGGGGACTTTTGCATTTGGTAGTAGAACTTTTGATCTGTATTACTGAGATTTGGAGAAGGTTCTCTTTGATATGTTTTCTCCTCAAGCCAGGTCTTATGAGCTCTCAGAGAAACATATCATAACCGAGATAACTCAGCTATCTCAAATGGCATAAAATCAGCAGGATAGCTTCTGAGTTAGTGTTAGAAACAGAAACGTTTTAATAAAAGGTAAAATAACAAGGTTCTTTACAGAGAAAACCCAAGCCAGGGGCAAGAAGTTCTTGCTCCTGCTAAAAACACTCCACAAAAGCGATTCTTTCTTTTGTTCTCTTCTTTTTCTGGTGAATTACTTAGGCAGGACATTCTGGTTTCTTTCCAGTTGAGTATCCTTAGGTTTGAGGTGAATTCCCCAAGATCCTATGAGGTGTCTTTATACAAAATTGAGGAGACAAACTTCTGGGCTTTTTTCCTTTTTAAGGAGACAAAGGATAATTTGGTCATTCTGTCAACAGAGGGCAATTCCTACACCTCTTTATTCTCTTCCTTGAGTTTCTTGTGATTCTCCTCTATCTTATCTTCTAATTTCTGTGTATGTGTTTCTAAAGCTGTGATTCTGGCATGGGTTGGGCCCTGCACAGCATCTACATATGCTTGGAGCTTCTTCGCCAGATCAAGCACGGTCTCTTCCCTGTCATCCCGCTTCATTATTGCTAAAGTAGAAGTGTACTTTTGTGGCTTAAGTTGTATCGTTACTGACGTACATGCTCCTAAATCTGTCCTAATTTACAGTGTCTAGGTAATCCAATCTAGGTAATCTCTGCCACTGCAGTTTCTCTTAAGTGTTGAATCCCTTGTTCTGTGGTCTTTTATTGGGTTTGCTGCATATAGAGATCGTCTGTGCACAGGTGTCTTTGTGCTATACTTCCCAGAACCCATGCTCAGAGATTGTGAGGGTCAACCCCTCTCATCATTCTTTGGTCAATAACTGGATCATGGTACATGGATCTCAAATGCCTCGCTTCAGTACCATCCAGGATTGTAGCCTTTCCTGCAGCCTCTCAAAGATGGACTAACTAACCAATTATAGATTAATTTGGTTGTTGAGTGTAATCTTTTTTTAGGTTACAAAGGTCCTTCAGAGAAATGGACTCAAGAGTGATCTCTGATTTTGTCTGAGTTCTTGGCTTTGAGAGTCGTTCCTCCAGATCATTACTACCATCCACTGGACCATTGGTTTTAAATGTGTGTTTTCTGCTTGTTGTGGTAGGACCAACAGCTATTGGTTGAGGTTCACTGTTTGGTTTAGTTGCAGACGTAGGCTTACTGTCTGGTTTAGTTGCAGGCTTAGGTTCACTGACAGATTTAGCTACAACTTGAGTAGCTGGGATATTGGCTGCAGCTTGAGTGACTGGAATAGCTGCTGATTTATCTCCCTGCCTCCCTGCCTCTATCTGCAGCCCTATAGTATTTAGCAGTGGTAAGAATATGCCGGGGCTTAGCTTATTGCAATGATCTTTTTCTGCTTAGAGTCACTATGGCAGTTCTATTTTAGATAATTCCCTACTTTGTCTGGGTTCTGAATTTGTCTACATGAAAATTCCCAGGCTGAGAGATAGAAGATTCTTTCAGGGTTTGACCTATTTTCTCCCATTTTCTATGCTACTGAGGAATTTTACACCTGGGTTAGGGGAAATGTGGGAAATGGATTTGTAGAAAGTTCTCAGGGCCTGACAGCAGGCCCATAGAGTATGCACCTGTATGCAAACTTTGAGATAAGAAATGCTGACTTAGAAATGCCACAGAAGAGGACAGATATTGTTGAGACAGAAATGGAGCTAGGAAAAGGATGGTCTTGCAAGTAAGACTAGATACTTTGAAGAAATAGAACTATGAAAGATGCATTGTAGTAGGACCCACAAGAGGTAGTTTTAGATGATGTTTAAGATATCTACAGCATGGTGTGGCAAAAAAGCTGATAGGCCAAGAAATGCTTATAGTGTATTGTAATTAGGAAATAGCTGGCTTCTGGTTGTGATGGCGTGAATTATAACATCTGTATTGTCTCACTCTTCTCATGAGACTGAAAATGAAATAAAAGTTTTTAAAACACCTCTCCGTTGCCCCATCTCTGGGTATGGTCTGACAGGGTCTCATCAGCTCTTCTGGACAATTCAGCCTTCATTTTAGAGAAGTTGTAGACCATATAGAGGAAGTTTACCAGATTAAATACTAAGAAGGTGGTCTCTTTAATATATATGGGAAACTGAGTGTGACAAATGACCAGTCACTTTTGGAAAATTTTAAAGGTTTATTAAGCTTTTACAAAAAATACAACAAAAATAACTAAATAAGGAAAAATAAGGAGTTCCCCCCCACCTCCCGACCCCCTTCCCCATGACTCATTTTCAAGATGCATGCTTCACTTTTTATACCCCTGGAAGGTTGCATGAGCCAAGCCTGGCTGCTCCCAAAGTCTGTCAGGGGACTCTTCTTTGCTGCTTATTGGTGGAGACTACTTTCTTGTAACTTGATTAGAGGATCAGGTGTCGTCATGCTGCATCCCCCTAGCAACAAGCTTTTCCATTCTCAACTGCTTCATGCCTTCTTTCTACCTGTCCTAGATATCCCAGTCTCTGCAGTAATAACAGTACAGAGCAGGGAAAAGGGGACAATGGGGAGAACAGGGGACATCTAAACAACAATAACATAACTATATATCAATAAAGCTTCTCTTGATATACACACAATATTCATCCCATAATTGCAAGAGCAAATCATCTCATTATCCATTTATAACGCTGAACATTCTTAAAAGTGACTGAATGGATTCAAAGGAGAAAAAGGAAGGGAAAGGCTGAAAAGCCTCATCCCCTGCTCTTCCACTAATAAACAGGATGTAATTACCAAGAAACATTCTACTGGAACTGGGATGCAGGGAAGGATGAAGAGACTATATATATTTTGAATGGACTCCAGTACTTTTGTAAACTCCCTATAAATCATTATCATGGAGCCCAGCATAATAGTTACTCCAATCTGTGCCCCTCTACTGTAAAAGCTACATATTAGGGATATTATTGGGACTATTTTTGGATAAGAAAATAAACTTAGGGACTAGAAAGGTATTAATACCTCAAAAAAGCCTAGAAACACATGAAGGCTTCCACCCAGAAATATATTATGAATTCAAGCAACATGGCTACTGAGTGCTTTATCTTAATACAGAGTAAGTACAACCACAATGCAATCAGTACAGGTTTTTCTACTTTTTTGAGCTGTATGTTGGATGCCAAAAATTGTATTTGTCTTGGTTTAGGGCAAATTTTTGACAGAACCTCTGAATGGGTTCCTCTGGAAAGCACATTTAAGCAGCTCTTCTCTCAACCAGTTTGGGAAAATATTTCCTTGGAGAAAAGTGGAAACAGTAATTTATTTAACAGGTAAAGCATTTACCAGCACAAAAAATTAACAATATTAAACAACAAAAATTCTTGCCACTCTAAAGGAGATGATAAACTTAGAAAGTCCTCTTTGTGGGCTGCAGTTCAGCTCACTAGTCTCTTATCAGTTCTTCCTGTGCTGGAAATGCCACAGCCCAGGCCCGGCCCGGTGGGCCATAGGTGTGAGCTGCTGCTGCTCTTCTGGGTGTTTAGTCTGGAGCAGGTTTAAACAGGTCTAAAGAAAAACTACAGTCTAGGAAACTTTTTGCCTCAGCTAGTTAAAAACTAACTAAAAGTAAAGGAGAGTTCTGTCCCACTGTCTGTCTCTCCACAGACAACATAGTCTAGGAGCAGGAATATGGAGGAGTCAGTGTAGTTTCTAAAAACAAACTGTATGCTTCTTCTTCCACCCCCCCTCAATTTCAGAACTAATCTTAAAGATGCAAAACTTATTTCTGGGCTAAACAGACAAATGGGGATATGAGCATTATAAAGTCCCCTTAGGACAATATCATAATAATTAAACTGTGAGTTATTGAATGGCCAAGACAGCCAGCATCACAGTCACTTAAACTGAAACTGCCTAGTGAAGTGAACTGTGATGCGTATTGGGGATATCTATCTCAGTGGTAAGTGGAGTAAGTGAATAAAATATTAGTATTTGAATATAAGCCCATAAGAAACTCTGGTAGTTCCCAGGCTTGAATTTTCCAAGATGAAGAGTTGAACTTAAATGTAGTGACTTGGTGCCAAAAATTATTGTCTGGTCAATCTTTAATGAAGGAACATTATTGTGTAGTACATTAAACAACTCAGGTCACAAAGTCACTCTCACACAGTTGCAGTATTTGTCACTCCTGAGTTAAGCTCTATGACAGTACTATGCTCTTTGCCAATGACTAACATACTATGCTGCTGCACTCTAATTCTTTAGAAGTAGGAGTTACTTGTGAAACAGTGCAAGTTTTGTTACACCTGCAAAAAATGCTTGATGCTGATCAAGAGTGATAGGCTGCTGGTAATGAAATCAGAACCTTTATAAGCCATCTCATAATACAGAGAAAAATACGGAGCTTCAGTATACTATATATACTAATATACTATATATATTTTTCCCATGTTTTACCTTATGTAATAAGGTAATAAATGTAATAAATTATATAATTTAAAAACAAAACAAAAAAAAAACCCAGAACAAAAAACCCTCTCATTTATTAATTATAAATTCTGAAAAATAAAGCCTTAATTTCAGAAAATATGTTCCTTTTACAATCAACTCTTATCTGATATTATGGGGTAAGATTGCCTTGGGTTTCTGATGCATTATAGTTTTAATTTTATTGATCTATTACTCATCCATCAATTATATCAGGAACTCCAGTCATTTATTTGTTCAGGTTTGTGCCATTGTGTTATGGTTTGGGCTTGGCAAAGCTAGAGCTTCTATGAGGACACCTTCTCCCTGGTGTCTGCTGCGAGATGTGACCAGGAATAAACAAAGCAGGCTCTAACTTCAACATACAGAAAAGTTTATTAACTAAGCTACATACAAACAATTACTAAACTACACACAAACATTAAACTACACATACACAAAGGAAAAAAAAAAATCACAAGGAGAATGAAAACTACACAGAAACACTTCCCCCTCTTCTTCTAGATCTCCGTACAATTCATCTCTCAAAATTATCTACACTCTCAAAATTATTCACACTCCGTCTGGCACTACTTTTTAGATTGGTCAAACTTTCAGCTCTTCAAGAGGAGAGGGAGTCTTTCTATGTGTCGTGGTGGCTTTTTCTGTCTTTGTTCTGGTGCTCTCACTACTGAACAGGGATCAGGGCTGCTTTTAGGGTTGTCTTTTTTAAGGATGCTATGTCTAGTTCTAGAAAAGCACTGTATCTCACCTTCTCATCTTCTGGGACATCCGTCCCTCTCATATTTTATATACTCTTTGGGGCTGAGGGGTCTACACACTGACTCTTCTTTGGCTCTGGGACATTTCTCCTCCTGGACTCAGTTTCTGTATTTCACGGAAACATAGCTCTGTCTATGACTACACAAAAGAGTCTAGCATTAAATGCCACTCTATCTTCTCTATTCTTTCAACATCTCTCACTCTTTCTCTCTCTGCTCTAGACTTCTATCACTCATTCTATGACTTCATCTTCTTCTTCTCTTATCACTCGTCTAGGAAGGGTTAATGTTCTGTAAGGCCTTCATTGTCTAAAAAAGGGTTAAAAAAACTCCTCTAGGCGGCTGGACTCCTGGCTGCACCCCCCCCATCTCTTCAGCTGGGCTGCCTGCTGCCAGGACATATTTACTGAGTTTCAAGGTAACACAGGCAGCACTCTCTCTCTCTGTCTGTCTCTAAAAGGGGGGGGGGGGGGGGGGGGGGGGGGAATGGCTGCCCGATGTCTCTTGTTGCTCTCTACCCTTCCATCTTCTAGGGCCTCCTCACTCTCATCTCTGTCCAGGCCCAGGCCTACCGCATGGCTGCCCCTCCCCCGCCCAGCAGCAGCGGCTGGACGGGGGAGAGCTCCGACTTGCGTCTTTCGAAGTCTCAAGAGAGCCTCCTAGGGCCGAAGCTCTGCTTTTAACTCCTGGGTGTTCTCGGAGGTGTGTCTTAAAACTCACTGGTTATCTCAGGTGCCAATATCAAAATCTAAGCACTTATTGGTTTGACCACAACATCTCAGAATTCTCACTTCTTCCTGGTCAAACTACTACACATTGTTTTCGCATTACCAATTTTTCAATTGTTTATCTATGTTAAGTTCAGGCACATAAATAGATAACTGATCTGAGGATTTAAACATATATCTTTCTGTAAAGAGAAAGCTCTCTTAGAGTTTCAGTTGTGGCAGTGTCATAATGTAAATTGCATTAGAATTAATTTTTTATGGTATTCCTTATAACACTGATGTCACACTAGAAAAGAAAAGCCTAACTATACAAACTAGAGAAGGTAAATGAGGATCAGATGTGAAACATTTGGGCATGTAAATTTTTAAGTCTTCACTCCTTGGAAGTACAGTAAAAAGCATTAGTTTCACATCTTAAAAAATATGTAACTATTGAACTTATGGAGAAGTTTAATTTTAAAAATTTTAAAATTAATTTTAAAAATTAAAGTTCTCTGAAAAATACATTTCTTATAACACCTTCATATTACAACTACCTAACTTACCTGATAATACTTGATAAAGGATACATTGTATTCATTACAGGCTGTTTAACCTTTCAGATTTCAGTTATTGTCTGATTTGGCTGTTTTAGAGAAATGATTTATGTTGTGTGATTCTCCTCATAGAAGATCCCTGTCCCCACTACTTGCGTCATCCACTGATCTCACTAAAATACCAAAGGTTTAATTTAAATTCCCCAAAGCTACTAACTCTTGGTATGCAGAAGAGTCAATTGTACTGACTAATGAGCTAATAATACCTTACAATCAAAATCAATGGTCATATTCCAATTTAGTTATCCCACTTGCAGCAGTGATACATGCTCAGGAAGTAAGTGAAATCAGAGGTTTTTTTATATTTTAAAAATAAAAAGGAGAAGAAAATTCTTAGAAAGCACATGGGGGGAAAAATGTTATTTAGCTAGTCTACAACCTTCTTTAATTGCTGTTGCTGCAGCTTTCCTTTCAACTCATTGTAGATGAGTCAATGTGTGGCATAAGTCATATACAATGACTCATCAGTAATAGTCAGTGTCTTATATAAAGGATACTGGATTTTGAAACGCCATTATCATTACCTGTATATGCAAGTGAAGTATTTACTAATCTGAGAGTGATGGGTGTCAGACCAGGACTCAAATATGAAGCTGGAGATTTTCTTTTAAATCTAGATGATTGAAAACTATCTATGGAGTAGAAGGAAGATGCAGTGGTTAGACATTAAAAAGATTCAGAACAAAAAAAAAATTGTGGCCTTAAAATCATGATAGCCTGAATGTGTACATAGAAGATACATATGTATGTATATATATATGTTCATGCCAATCATGACCTTTCAGCTTGTCAGAAGCAGAAATTACTTTGCTTAGTAATTTGAACTAAAAATTTAAACTACAGCACCTTAATTTAAATTATAGCAACCCAAGTTCCTTTATTTTTCTGTTGGAATCAGCACTGTGTCAGATCTGAATCCAGATCCTAAATAAGCAAGCAGACTGCAGGAGAACAATAAGTTACCATGGCCTCACACTTTGCCTTTAATCATTGTTGTTGGTTTGTTATTTCTGCTAACAGAGTACTCAGGCTATATTGAGCATCTTCTCTGACTTTTTCTGCCACCAGCACTTACCCACCTTTTCAGGCAGCAACTAGAAACCAAGACATTCCAAGGTTCTCTTATCAGTTTGTCCCTTTCCCCTGGTCCTATTTCTCAGGGCAGACAGCAAATTTTCCCAGCTGGAAAGACATTCAGTTTAGTGCAGAGCCTCAGGGGTTATTTTATACCCCCAAAGCTGTCCCTTTTGAAAGCTATAAAGATGATTCAAAAAGCATGGAAGACCTCCTAGCCATCTTGAAAGCAAACTTACCAAGGAATTAAAGTAGGAAACTGAGAAAACCTTTTGCTAGTATTACCAGAGCAAATATTAACAGAATATGCAGGAGATACATGTAAGTTGAAGGACATTTTCATGTCCTCTAAGGGATTATTCAGAGAATCTGAAGGGATAAGATGTGTCATATTGGTGATCTATTTTGACTTGATGGTAACACTAAATATTTTTTTGCTATACAAAAGGATTTTTATCACTCATCTTCTTTCATTGTGTCTGCAGTGCAGTGTAGCAGGCACAGGGCCTGCAAGGCCTCTCTGGCAGTCAGCAGCCTAAGATAGGAAATGCCGAGTCATGATGACTGGACCTTAGAAGCCCCTCTCCCACCTTTGGACCCTTGCTTATCCCTCTGTAAGACTATAGGTCACTTTCATTTTGACCACTACTATTGGACAATTTCTAAAATTCCTGTATCCTATAAAAAGCCCTACATTTGCCCAGTTGGCCAGAATTGCCGTCCCTGAGAACCTCTGCAGAAGATTCAATAAAGACACCCCTGTGGAACCTCACACAGCGCTTCTCCTCTCCCTCCCTGTGTCTGCCTAAGGCACTTAGCAAGAAAAGCGCTGAAATCACAAAATGAGCTGATTATCACTAAGAGCTGATTTTGCTAAGAGCTGAGCTTGCTAAAGTAGCCTGCAGCTGGGAGCTGCCTGGGAACTCAGACAGGCTGTGCTGAACAGGAGTGCGCTATCAGGACTCGTGCTCAACAGG
The DNA here is from genome assembly GCF_028018845.1 of Melospiza georgiana. Taxonomy (NCBI): domain Eukaryota; kingdom Metazoa; phylum Chordata; class Aves; order Passeriformes; family Passerellidae; genus Melospiza; species Melospiza georgiana. Next base: position 60,683,092 of record NC_080465.1, on the reverse strand, counting down.
ACTGCGCTATCCAGACTCATGGCAGCCCGGGATACCCTGAAACCTGGCCAAGGCCACATTAGTGCCTTGCAGCTCCAAGTATGACTAAAGGACAATGAGATATTCAAGCTATTTTAAAGACTGCTTCCTCAAGGCAGTGAAAATAACAGAAAGTCTAGGTTCAGAATCTGTTCAATTGGAATCAAGAAGCTAGCTCTCTTTGCCAGACATAAAAGGAGAAATCTGCAATTAGACCTACACTCCTCTGTAACACATTACTTGCTCAAAAGATATTTATTCATTTGATTCTCACAAGATCATATTTTTGTGATTTTATGATCTCAAGGTAAAAAAAATAAATACTCATTTGCAAAGTGTTATTAAATATCTATGTGCAAAATGGCTAGCTGATTAATTGGTTTGGAGTTGCAAATACCTGAACAGGAGATACATTGATAAGATAATGACTTTATAGGCTATACTGTAATGTATAGGGGATGGAATAAAAGAATCCAAATTCATTCAGTTCACAAGACAAAACTGCTTTGGAAATGATCCAATATATGCCTTAGAGAACACTTTGTTTTTTTAGAAATTGAAAGATTCTCAAAATTGAATTCTCAAGAGCTATAAAAATGGTCAGTTAAAGCAAATCACACCTCTGACATTCTAGTCAGGCTGGGATCACTTCTTTTTTACAGCCTGACCTGAATTTCTGAAGTGCTGAAATGATGAAAACAGTATAAATTATGGCTCATTCAGATATGGGAAAGATTTTGTGGTGTTGTCAGATCTTGCCTGGTTCAAAAAACAGATTCATCCTAATTTAGCAAATACTGTTGATCTTTATCTCTCTGTCTCAATTTCTAAATTTCAAATTTCTTAATTTTGGAAAGGATGAATAATTCACAAGTGTAAAAGAAAGCAATTGTGCTGGCAGAGGAGCCCACTGAAAATTTAGCACACAAAAAGTAGCATCTCACATTTAGATAGAGAGACCAACTCCGTATTAAACTGCTCATCAACTTTCTCATTTTGTTTGTCCTATCCTCTAAATAAAGCTACCATCCAAATAAACCCAATTTATAGTTTGGAGAGAGAGACAAGACACAATTGACTTACAGGCTGTGACACATGCCTGGGGAACACCATGGCAGCACAGAGACGCTTGTCTCTGCATGACCTTGGGGGAAAGAAATGCCAGGCGGCCAACACCCCACAGAGAGAAGCCTGTCAGAAGCTGCCAAACACCTAAACAACACGTGATCACCCCTTATAAGGACATTAAGAAACTGTGTTCCTGATGTGACAACATGTGATAGGTTGCTTAGTGAAAAACATCCAATTAGGAAATAGTGTGTCTTGAAGAAGTGCATAAAACCAACTTGTTTCTCTCAATTAATGTCTCAGTATCCCTGCCGGTCTGAGTCCATGCCCTGGTTGTTACAAATGGCATCCTGCATCAGGGACTTGATAGGCAAGTAGTGGCTGCACTGGTGACAATGAGTGGCTGAACTCCAGGCAGGCTGAAACAAAACCCAGTGGCTGAATGAAGCCTTTAGCGCTGATCGACTTTCCGCAGAAGAGAAGGTAAGCAGCTAAGAAATATGGGGAGCAGTGTAACCTGGGAACAAAAGGAGCTGTGGAGGTGTGGAAACAGATTTTGAAAAAACACAGAAGGAAAGTTGAATCTAATCTTGTTATGGGCTAAAGACTGTGATTCAACTTTAGGTAGTACCAATGTTTTTTACCCTCAGACATGGGACTGTTATATTTTCCTAATTATACCATCATCCAAAAAAAACCCCAAACAATATTAGAGGTAGCAGCAATTTTAATTTAATAGCTTAGAAAATATATAAAATCAGATACACTTGAAATATTGATAATATAATTTGGCTAAAAATAAGGAATAATTGTGTTTCAATAATAGCCCATGAGCAAAAAAAAAAAAACAACAAAATCGCATGGGGTACAGACTGCAGGATCCTTGGACCCCTGCCACCTCACATACAAGCCTGTCAAGCAAAAATTCCCCCTTATATGCCAGGTGTCAATATCATCTCCTCCCATATTCGATTCATCACACTTCTACCTCCGCCCTCATCACCAAGTTCAAAGTTCACTGCGCATGCTGCACCACTCTTTTAGGTGGTCGCACCAGTCTTTGGGGATCGTCCTTGTTGAAGGCCTCTCCTCTTCCTCGATGTCCTTTAATTCACCTTCGGGTTACACTTGTGCACCAAGCTAGTACAATGTAAGCCAAAACTAACATAATATTATATTTAGGCATCAAAGCAATAAATCTCTTATAACTAGCATTTTCCTGGGACCCAACCAGGAAAATGTTAATTTTCTGTTAATTTTTAGTAACTGTTATCTCTTGCTTTTTCCTGCCTTGAACATCTGCAAGAAAGGGGGGGGGGGGGGGGTGAACATCTCCTCTCTCTTTTTTTCTTGGCATTTCACCTTTTAACCGTTTCATTATTTCCAAATATTAATTACTGTATCAACATTGATTACTGTTTCAATTTTGTCAACACATATCATACCTATTTACCACAGGATGTTTTAGGAGGCACTTTTTGGGACTGAGTTAACATGAGGCGACAAAGCGCTGGCAGAGCTTTTGTGTCTGTGGCGGACTGTGTGTGAAGCGCTCATGGCACATGCAGCACCCATAGACCAGAGAAAGAAGGATTCCCTTTGCCGCTGTAACAGCTGTGCCGGCTCCTTCCATGTGCTGGCTCCTTCCACGTCTGCTCCTTTTGTGCTAGCATTGAACGAAATACAAATCTCTGATCATAAGTTTCTCGGGGCTGTGGAAGGAGAATCAGAGGATGGCCCCTGGTCCCCTGATCTGTTTGATTCTGGAAGGGAGCCTGATATTTTCACCCCTGATATATGGGCAGTGGAGAGAAAACAGAGGAGGATGCAGACTTATTGCATGCTTTTCTGATTATTTATCAGCACAACCAACCACCTAGATGGGAAGGCTTGCCTTACGGTATCATAAAAGAGCTGCCTCACACTGCCGTAGATAATGGCATCAATGTCCCTTTTACTAGCCTTTTGGAAACCATGGTGAACTTGTATGATTTGGCACCACAAGACTTTACACAAATTGTGCCAATTATGCTGACATGGGTATACTATTCACTGTCTGGAAGTCAGAGAGGAGAGAACTTTGCACTGTTCAAGCTAGGGACAGTTTCTAGCAAACCCAAGGGCACATTTTGCGACCTATTGGTCCTGAAGCTCTTATGGGGGTGGGCCAATATGCACTGACTGATTTCCAGTGGAAGTACTTCGGCATTCAAAGGAACTTGTTTTATGAGCTTTTCATAAAGTGCCAGATGGTGGTCTCTCTACAACCTCATTTGTTAATATAAGAAAGAAAGCTGACAAACCTTTTATTAAGCTTCTAGATAAGCTAAAAGCTGCCCTAAAAAGCAAATAGCACCACCACATGAGAAATATTACTGAAGCACTTAGCAGTGGTAAGCGCAAACCCTGACTGTCAAAAGGTTTTACAGCCCCTGTGAGCCCCCACTGTAACTGAAATGCTTAAGGTTTGTCAGGGAATCAGCACTGCCAGCCACGTCATGGCTTTGTTTCCTGAGGCTCTTGCTACAATGAGCGTTCACTCTGGATTGAATCTTTGCTTTTCTTGCAGGAAGCCAGGTCACATGAGGTGTGAGTGCTCCCAGAAAAAAAATGAGGTTCTGAAGGACTAGACATATACTTGCATTGCTGGAGGGAGTGGCATTATGCAAAACAATGCTGATCTAAATTTACTAAAGGAGAGAGAGGAGCTGCTCCCAGCTACATCTATGGACCCTTTGGGAAACCACCAGCAGAGTGCCAGGAGTAACCATGCATGGAGAGTAAATCAGGCCCTGCTGCACTCATTGCAGCAAATGCCTTGTGAGCCCAAACAACAGGTGGTTCTGGCATGGACCTGGTCTCCACCATCACAATTATTCTTCAGGATAATGGTAGGTACTGTTTGCCTTCAGATGTCAGGGGAGCACTGGGCTAGGGGTGCAGTGCACTTGTGATCTGTTGATTATCAATCACAAAGAAGGGCTTTTTGTTCTCCCTGGACTTATAGATAAGGATTTTACTGGGAAGATTCAGATAATGGTTTGGATACCTGTACCCCTGTGTCAAATTTGTGAATGCACACAAATTGCTCAGCTTGTTTATTCCCATGCTGACCACCATGGCAGTCTTCCATAGGCTGTTAGAGGAAACAGAAGTTTTAGCTCCACTGAGCAGCCACAAATCCTATGGGCATAATTGCTTTCCAGTCATAGACCCACTCTCAAATGTGCTCTCTGGCATCAAAATGAGAAGCTACAAATTGTGTACTGTAATAGCCTTTTTGTCTTGGCCCAGTCATTGGCCTTTGATTCAAGCCACTAAGGGCCTAGCTGTGATTGGAGGCCTCTCTATTCCAAAGCAGAGTTAATTTTGCCACAGTCAAGGGTCCTGAAGGTTGCACTGCCACTGTGAAACCTTCTGTACTCTCACTGCTTCTTGCTTTGTGGGGACAAGACTGCCTTAGCCAATTTGGTCTTGTGTTGGGAACAAATTTACCATGGGGAATACTGCCAAGAAGCATGTCCCTGTTGTTACCTGGACAACACCTACTGTGTGGGTGAACCAGTGGCCTCTGTCTTGGGAGAAGTGACAACATTTGCACCAACTTGTGCAAGAATAGCTGCAAGCTGGACATATTGTCCATACAACTAGTGCTTGGAACTCTCCTGTTTTTGTTATACAGAAAAAAAAAAGGATCATGGTGATTGCTGCACAATCTTAGAAAAATCAACGATGTTACCATTCCTATGGGAGTCCTACAACCAGGGCTACCATCTCCTGTGATGCCACAACCCTGGACTCTCATTGTTATTGATCTCAAAGATGTTTATTTTTACCATACCACTTTGTGAACACAATGCCCCCACATTTGCATTTTCTGTGCCTTCCATTAATGCTGCCCTAGCAAAGATAGCATTGGAAATTTTTACCTCAGGTCATGAAAAATAGTTCCATCATTTGCCAACTTTTTGTTGCTCAAGCACTAGCTCCAGTACACTTGAAATCACCTAATATTTTACTTTATTGTTACATGGACAATATTTTGATTGCTGCTAACATTCGTGCTGAAGCAGCAAGGCTAAAACAGTTGGTTACTGAGGCTGTAGAATGAAAGGGTTTGACAGTAGCAAATTAAAAGATACTAGAAGAAATTCCTTAGAAATATTTAGGGTGGAAATTTTAAAATCAAACTATTCAACCTTTGCAGCTGCAATTGATATCTCAAGTGTCCACCCACAATGATTTGCAAAAGCTCTTAGGAGCAATTTATTAGGAACACCTTTTATTGGGTATCACCACTGAACAATTCAACCCCCTTTTCCAGTTACAGAAAGGGGACCCCAAACTTACTTCCCCCTACACCCTGACACCCAGAGCAACAGGAGCCTTAGAACAGATCACAGATGTTCTACACTTAACAGCAGATGTTAAGTGCTTGACAGGCTTGTAGAAAAGTTGATGGTATTCCTGTCAATTTCTATCTTATCAATCAATGCTTCTTATAAGCTGTATGCTTTGGCCCAATGGGATGATGCTCAAAGGACCCCCTTGTTACTTTAGAGTGGATTTTTTTGCCACATCAATTTGGAAAAAACATTGTTTCCTGCACAGATCTGATTTCACTGTCAATACAGAGAGGTTGACAGTGCCTGCTGCGACTTGGTGATGCACTTACCCATGACCCAAGATTATTTAGATTGGCTGCGATACACTCATTGGTTTTTCAGGTTACCCTCCAAGGGTCTTCTGATCAATTAAGTATTTATTTGCCTTCCCATACTTTGTTGAGCAGCCTCTCACAGTTGAATTTTATTGAAAAATCTTATTGTTCCCCAGTTTCAATTGCCAATGCTCGTATGGTGTTCACAGATGACTCTGGAAGGACTGGGCAGCGTATAATAGTGTGGCAAAGTAATGGGCAATGGCTACAAGATACAGAAGTAGCTCATGGTTCTTCACAATTGGTAGAACTAGCACCTACAGTAACAGCTTTTGAAAAATTTCAGGATGAACTCAACATTGTTACGGACTCCACTTATGTTTTGCCTTTTTCTTTATTTTTACATTTGCATTTTGCAGTGCAGTTGTGTCTGAAAAGGTATTATATCCTATGTGTACATTTCCATAGTCTTCTTGGCCCCATCTCTGAAGGTAATGCCTGTGCAGACCAGTGAGTTAGGGCTGTTGTTGTTACAGATGTTTTTTCTCATGCATGCTTGTCCTAGGGTGATGTTATGATGCTTGTATCTCCATTCGTGTGTTCAGTTTATGCTGGATATTATGTTCTGTGCCTTCAAGACTGGCTCTGAAGAGTGAATGTTTTGTTTTGGTTTTGCTATCAGCTGCTCTTCCATGGCCGGTGGGACACACAGACGGGATAGTACATAGTGCTGCTTTTGCTTTTTTTCTTGGCTTTTCACTTTGCTTTGCTCTTGCTTCGGTGGAACACACAGATGGGATAGTACATAGTGCTGCTTTTGCTTTTTTCTTGGCTTTTCACTTTGCTTTGCTCTTGCTTCTGCTTTGCACCTGCTTTGCTCTTGCTTTTTGCTTCTGCTCATTAGCTAGTTTAGCTAAGCAATCCAAATTTTTCCTGGACTGTTTCTCCTTTCCCTTTTTTTATGGACCTACTCAAACCTGCTCCAGACTGGAACCTGGGAAACACCAAGAGCTTGCACCTTGTGGCTGCAGCAGCTACCCCCAGCACAGGAGAGACTGATAAGAGAGCGACCACCCCCAAGAGAGACTTTCTAAATTTGTCATCTTTTTTTCAGAGTGGTGAAAGAGTGGTGTCATCCAATGTCATTCATTTTGTGTGCTGGGGGGTGCTGTGCCAGTTAAATAAACAGGTTCTTTCCACTTCTCTCCTAGAAATCCTTCCTGAACCAGTTGGAGGGAGGGACTGTATGGGCTTCCTTTCTGGAGGGCCCCCCTTTTGGAGGTTTTCTCTCAAATTTGCCCTAAACCACAACAATATCTGTCATGGGGGGTTTTCACCTGAGTGCAGCAGCTCTTCGAATACAATTTTTCAGCTTCCACACAAGGAAGCACAGCAAATTGCGCAAGCCTCTGCTGACTGTCAACAGGTCACACCTTTGTCTGGCCTTGGACTCAATCCTTGGGGACTTCAAGCTCGAGAAATCTGGAAAACTGATGTTACACATATTCTTAAATTTGGTAGGTTAAATACATTCATGTTATGATTTATACCTTATCCACATGTATTTTTGCCTCTGCCTATACAGGTGAACGTGTAAAAGATATCCACTGTCATTTTTTGTCCACTTTTGCAGCCCTTGTAGAGTTCCTGTCTTTGTGAAAACTGATAATGGATGAGCCGATGCATTGAAATGGATGGCATTTTTTTCCGCTGTGGGTGTTCAACATTCCCCTACAGGTCAAATGATTTTTGAACAGGCCCATAACACTCTTAAGTCCACCTTGTTAAAACAAAAATGGGGGAGTGCAGGGATGGGATATATCCCCCAAGAAAGACTACAAAAAGCCTTATATGCTGTTAATTTTTTGAATTGCATTCAGAATGACCTAATCCCCGTCCAACAACATTTTAGTGAATCACAGGTTTACTTAGAATAAAGCTCAAGTACTTGTTATGAATCTTGAGAGTGGAAAATGGGGAGGACCCTTTCCATTGATAACCTGGGGGTGAGGATATGCTTGTGATTCCAGATTCCAGTCCATGATGGGTACCTGCAAGAGTGGTCTGACCAGCCTTGTTTACCACTGCTTCATCATCAGCTTGTGGACAAGCTGAGGGAACAAGATGAATGGAGCTTGTTTGGTTTGGGCAATGGGTCAAAAATGTTCTAATGCTCAGAGTGCTTTGTTTTATGATTCTTGTTCATATAGTTGATCAAACATTGGAAAATATTCTGGTAGTACAGTTTGAAAACAAAAAAGGGGGAATTGTAGAGAGAGATAAGGTAGAATTAGTTACAGACTGTGGGACATGCCTGCAGAACACCATGGCAGCACAGAGAAACTGGTCTCTTCCTGACTTTGGGGGAAAAAAATGCCAGGTGGCAGACACCCCACAGAGAAGAGCCTGTCAGAATCTGCCTGACACTTGAACCGTGTGTGATCACCCCATATAAGGACATGAAAATATCATGCTGCTGACATGGTAATGTGTGATAGGTTGCTAAGTGAAAAATGTCCTATTAGGAAATACTGTGTCTTGAGGAAGAGCATAAAACCAGTTAATTTCTCTCAATAATCATCTCAGTATTGCTGCTACATGAGTCCATGGTTGTTACAGTAGTTAAAAGCCTTAAATGCATTAAGAATAAATACGGCTACTTAAACCTCATATTCCCTATTGATTGACTACTTTTAAATAAAAAGGTTTTAATGCAAGAAAATAAAGTGCCAAATACAGACTAAATCATCCTGGCCTGATTACTGCAAGCTGAGGAGGTTTGGAGCATTCTGATGGCAAAGTTTTATCTCTGAACTAGAATAATGAACAGTGTGATTAGAATTAGAACCAATATTTCAAGCAGCCCCAAAGATGCTGCAGATACCAGTTACTAACTGAGTACTTGGATTCCCAGCTCCTGGATCCTCTTCCTGATGGCTGACAAAGGCATCAACAATTCAACCTTTCTTCTATATTTTGTTAATCAATGTGACATCTTAGGAGCTTAGGAAACACATCCATGAATTGCAGTCACAGAAAAAAACAGCAACAGAAGGCATGCATAAACTCGTCTTTCACAATCTGGGAAAACAGCATCTTGAAGACATTTAGATCCAAGACTTTCTATCAAGCACCTGTAAAATGTTATTTCTTCATTCCATCACATGCTCCCTTAGATTCCCTAAGTTCTGATTTGATTGTAAAAGTGTTCTATATGTCAAGGGACCACATAAAACATGCACACACTTCACAAAGAAATCTGACATATGGTCTGTACTGAGGTACCTTTACAAAGGTTTATACCATTGTAAAACTGGGTCTAAACCACTCCAAAACAAGCCATTTTTGGACTTTGACACCCTGAAAAGACAAAGATGGGAGATGGATGCATAATCAGTCTGATGTGACCAGGCATATTTAAACATCAGCGTGAACAGTCTGAAGCTCACCAAAAAATTTTTTTTCATTTAAGAAGTGCCAGGAGTCCTTATTGTGTCATTCCTATTATGAGACAAAATAGTTTTTCTATTGTGTTCTATTGTGACAAACAGATCATTTATTCTACATTAAAACCTGAAGCTTTATGATTAGGTAATTTCAAAAGAGAAGTGTGGAATAGGAAACACTGAAAATCATTCAGTCATAATAAAGAGCACATTGGGAATAATGTGGTTGAATAGTTAACACATTTATTGTGCTCAAATTGAAGGCTTCATCAAGTTCATAGCTAAATGTTAAAAAGATTTGTCTTCTAGGATGTTGTATCAATAATTTGGCAGGGAAAAAACTAAAATACATTGGAAAAAAACTTTATTATTAAAATTACTACTAATTATTTATTTATTATCTCTCTTATTTAAACTTGAAGGTCAGTTTAGTGTCCTTCCAAAAATTCAATCTGTAGGGGAGAAATGGACTCAGTTGAATAGTTCCAGTAGAAATATATTAATAAAAGAATTCTATCAACACTGAGGAAAGTGAAGGGAGACGAGCACATCCTATTGATGATCTTTGTCTTGGATTTATTGATCCAGCTTACATACTTTTATAGTAGTGTTAATTAAGCTCATACATATTGCAAAAACCGAGCTCATCATAGGTTACAGATTACATTCCAACCCCTCCTTTGTTGCTAATACCTGTGGTTTCTTGTTGAGGCTAATACTTGTTTTTCATATCATGCTGTTGACTATTCAAGGACTCCATGTTTTTCACCGTGTTTTTCTTGTTATTTGCTCAAGGATGCAGTGGTTTTGTTTGTCTCGTAATCAGAAGGCTGAGAACTTACTGCTTACAGCTGCTTTTTACTGCTTAACCAGCTGTATAGGATCACGGCCCTTTTTCCTTCAAGCCATGTCTGAACAAAACTCTCCAACAAACACTATATAATCCTTACAGGAGAGCATATATCCTTAAAAAGGAGGAAAAGGTTGAAGTGCAATATTTGTACAAACAACCATGGAAATAAATATACAGATCCCATTAAATTCAAATTTGTTTAAATATTTACATTAAAATATATTTTTATATGTTTGCTCTGGGGACAGACAAAGACAGACACAACACTTCAAAGTTCAAGTGGCATTAGCTGAATGTTTATTACACACACCTTATATTTATAAGGTTATCAGAAGGCACTGCGTTTAATTCCAGTTGGTCAGTAACCTTTCTCCACTCTGTTCATTCGGTAGTAGCTGTTCATGTGCATACATGCTAATGGTCTTCCTCTTTACAGATGTTTACATTTGTGTCCCCTGAGAAGAACAGTTTCACATGGGCAGAATTTTTCCTCTTCAGAGATGCAAATTGTTTCCCTCCCAAGAATAAATTGATATGCAAGCTGATTCTCACTGTTACCACTCCTTTCTCATGGGAATTTAGCTGAAGTAACAAGGCCTTTCCCCATATAAGGTTTTCCTCATATGCAACAATATTTAAATGTGCTCCATTCTGCCCTCTTATTTTCCCAGACCAGTTTTTAAAGTAGTTCTACTTGAAAAATTGAAGTCAGCATTTACAATTTTTCTCTGGGATACAAGATTACCCTGTCATGGGTTTATGAGGATTTTTCAGATTCTAATTTTAAAATATAATAACTTAAAACTGGAGAGAACTGAGAAATTGGGAAATAATGCTTAGGGGAAATGTGTTTGGGATACAGAACAGATGGGGTTGACTGATGAGGCGAATAAAAGACGGTTTATTGCAAAATCAGTCTCATGGAGGAGCGAGACTGTAAGGTTGTTATATCCAAAGCTATCACATCAGCAAGCCATACATCAGAAGCCATTATGATTTTAGTTACATCTTTTATAAATTTCTTATCTAATCAGCTACTTCCACAAAGTTTTCTAGCATCTTCATAAACCAATGGCAACATTTTACACAATTCTGTCGCAATATGTCTCTTTTTATCCACTCATATAACTCTATAGAAAATTACTTCTGTATCTTTTACTTTTTATCAATACTTTAACAAGTTCTATTTTTAGACTTTAATTGTTTTCTACTATCTTGCTTAACAAATTTATTTGCTTACATGAGTCATATTTCTACTTGCTTAAACCATATATCTGCTTAAGCTACAAATCTTTATTCTTACTTCATGTCTCTTTCACTTTCCTGTTCTAAACCTTCAAGTCTTCTCCAAGATCTTAGGTCAAACGCTGTATCCATCTCTATCTCTGAGCTTGGATATTTGAGGCCTTGGGAGCTCAATTTCCCATAGGAATTGCATTTCCTATAGGAATGTCTTAAAAAAACCAAAACCCACACATATTTATGAAAGTGCTTTTTTTAAGGTTTTATTTGGTATTGTCACAAATAATCAAATCGTGAGACAAAATTATCAAAAAAATTAAGTAAAGATTTATTAATTTGTCTGTGAGACCAAAGTTCGGTCTTCGAAACGACCACAGCCAAAGAGACAATATCGAGCCTGGGATCAGCACCAGGTGAACTCGGATCTGACCTCCCAAGTGTCAGAGTCTCCCCCGTTCACACTCACTGCCTCGCACGGTGAGGTTTTATACAGTTTATTCTGCCTGAGGCAAAGATGACCAAATTTCCTTTGTGTCTCTTCACATGCATTGCTGTTTCTTTCCGTGTGCAGAGGTGGACAAAGGCTGAGTCTGGGTGTGCCATCGGTGTCAATCGGCTTTGGAGGAGCCGTGTATTCAGATGTATCAGGTTGGCACCGCTGACTATCTTGATTGATGCAATCGGCAAGGCAATAATCGCTCTTGGGTGCCTCCCAACAACTCGGGAAACCGGTAATCATTGTCCTGGAAGCTTCTATTCTTATGTTAAGGCGTCGATGGTTATCTTAACTCGTGTCTGGGAATTAGTTGAATCTAAATAAGACAGCTGCTCCTGGCCAGGGTGGTCAAAAGACATGTTTTGGATTTCACAATATTTTATACCATACATTAATAGCATGAATTATCCCTACCATATATTACAGAATTTAGAAGAATCAGTAAAGACATATAAATTGAAGAATGTGGAGATGAAATTAGATACATGACCAAGAAAATATTTCAAATGAAATGTATTCCCAGAGACTGTAATTGAGCACTTGTCCCCTGGAGTGTGTGGTTTGGAGCACCACTGAAGACATTATGAGGTGGAGTCTTTGCTTGTTGCCTTGCTAATTACATTGAAGGAGGTTGTTTAATGTTGATAAATTTTATTTTGTAACAACTCTAATGTAGCATCTTTGCTTTCTGCTACCACTATGTAGTAACAGTTGCCATGATCTCATTTATTTTATGCTCACACAGAGAGGAATTTTCCCAATACTTCAACAGCCCTGAAACTTGCCCAGAGGGAATAAAATTTGGAAAGCATAGTAATTATAGGGGCCTGAGTAAATATATGTATGGCAGTAAAAGATCTCTGTACTGGAAAGTGACCCTGCCCCGATTCTAGTTATTGCAAATGGGCTGCAGCTGTGATGTCCTTAATTGGGCAGCAGCTACAGCCCGTGGAGGTAGCCGGGATAAAAGGCAGTGGGGCATTCAGGGAGAACACTGGGGAGAGGAGCCCTGACCGAGAAGTGCCAGCAACACTGCTGTGAAGAGCTGCTGCAAGAAAACACTGAGAGAAGGTATGAGACCCTAGAAATATGATACACAACAAGTAATAATAGTAATTTTTACATATTTATGAGGACTAGCCCCAGTAAATTATAGTCAAATGAGTTTATAGTGTGTGCCTGAGTCTGATTTAGGGTTTGAGCATATCCAAGGACCTATGGAGTCAAAGCTACTTGAGAAGAGGAAGGGACATGTCTACTGTGGTACTATTTAGGAATACAGAAATTTACAGAGACTTATCTGAATGTCTTATTGATACTGACTTTTTACAGAATGTTCTTCTCCCTGTCCCTTATTTTCTGCCCTCTTATCCACACTTGCAAGTTGCAGGATCTATGCCTCCCTGTCATCCTTACCTCAGAAATTTCTGAGTGATGAAAGCTGTCCCACAGCAGTTGTACCTTATCCTTGAGCATTCTTACTGCATGATGAGTGAGTTTTTCTTCATCCTTCCCTCCTTCCATCCTATCTCCAACTTTGTATTCTTGTGGAGAATAGTTAAAATTTAGCTTTTGAGCAGCAGCTATTACATTTTTCAAGATAGACACATGAGCAGCTAGAAGTCTGGGCAGGAAGCCAAGCTCCCTTATCACTGGAAAGAAAGAGGAGCACTAGGTTCAAAGGAAGGAAGAGGATTGGAGGAAAGGAAAAGAGACAACTAACCATATCATCAGTCAAAAGCCCTGTGAATATGAAAATTAGGTGCTACCAGATTTAAAACATCACAGAAGCAGCTGAATGTTGTGGTGTTGTGAGGATCCCAGGACGAGGTGAGAGATGAGAATTGACTACAAGTTCTCAGAAGGCTGATTTATTATATTATGATATTATATTAAAAGAAATTATATACTCAAACTATACTAAAGAACACCAGAAGGCTAGACAAGAATGAATAAAAACCTGTGACTGACCAGAGAGTCTGACACAGCTGGACTCGGATTGGTCATTAAGTTAAAGCAATTCATATGCAACCAATCAAAGATGCACCTGTCACATTCCAAAGCAGCAAAACACAGGGATAAGCAATCAGATAATATTGTTTACATTTCTTTTCTGAGGCTTCTCAGGATAAAAAATCCTAGCCACGGGATTTTTCAGAAAATATAATGGTGACAGCTGAACATCTAGAACCTACTGCAAATCACTTAGCAACTGTGCTGATGGTCTGATGACATCAACATGTTAACTTATGTTTCTGAATTTACATAGTGTTTTAAATTTGGTCTTGGTAGATATGCTTTCAGCATTTCAATACAAGAGTGCTATCTGACTTTGGTAGTGGTTGACATTCAATGGAAAATGGTAGAATTCATGTCTAAACAACACATCTTCACACAAAGTCCAAGGACAGTGTTTGAAAGAAGCACACAGTACCAGTTCTGATTAACTCTGAGAGGGTTATAGAAATGTTCAGGTTTAGAGCAAATTTTGGGGAGAATCCCCCAAAGGAGCTCCGGTGGGAAAAGCAGATCCAATCGGCTCCTCCCCCCCAACTGGTCCGGGAGGAAAAAATACCTCCTTGGAGAAAGGTGGAAAAAACCTGTTTATTAAACAATAAAACCAAAACAATATAAAACAATGAGACCCCTTGGCACTCTAAGAGATGACAAACTGAGAAAACCCCATCCCCACATTGCAGCTCACTCAGTCTCTGATCAGTCCCTCGGGTGCAGGAATTGTTGCAGGCCAGGCCCGGCCCGGTGGGCCAGAGATGTGAGCTGCCGGTGCTCCCCTGGGTGTTCAGTCCAGAGAAGGTTTCAAGAGGTCCAAAGAAAAGAAAAAAAACACAGTCAGGGGAACTTCTTTACCTCAGCTAGCTAACACTAACTAAAAAGCAAAAGAAAGAACTCTGTCCCGCTGTCTGTCCATAGACAACAGTCCAGGAGGAGGAATGTGGGGGAGTGAGAGCAATGTCTGGAGGAAAAAAACCCTGCACTTCTCTCCCCCTTCACTCTCTCCAATAAGTCTTAAAGGTGCAAAACTTACTATTCAGCATAAACAGAACAAGATGACTGGGGATTAAAGCATCATACAGCCAACCCAGGACAAGAAAGAACTAACCAATGGAGCAAATGGGTGTCAGATCTCACCAGAAAAAAAATTACAGAATGGCAAAAAATGAAGACATTCAAAATTCTAAAAAATTTGAACCAGACTCAGAATCTGACTTCACAACCTCTGTAGGCATTCTCTTCCAGTGCACAGTCACCTGCACAATAGAAATGTTCTTCCTCATATTCATTTTGATGCACTTGTGTTTTATGTACTGCAAATAAAATAAAGACTTAATTTTCATTGATCAACAATGATGTACCACTTTTTCTGTCTATTTTTTGCTTTTAGTATTGATGTCTAATAACAGAACTTAGGGATAAGTTGATGATTAAATGATACATGCATTTTCAGTGTCTATGTCAATTTTATCATTTGGATTTTCGAATCATAAGAGGGCAACAATAGTCTTGTTACCAAGACTTAGGGTTGCGGTTAACTTCATGTGAAAAGCTGTTTTCTTTCCCTTAAGCATTATGTGAAAAGCAGGGCTGGCCCAAAGTTACATAATCAAGTAAACGTGTGACTGATTTACTGAAGTGCATAGATTTACACATCAAAATGTGAGCTACTCTGCTTATGCCCTGCATTTACCTATGAAAATAACCACGGATTTGGACTGTAAAAAATACCACAACAGTTTATATATTAAAGACTGTAACTTGCATTGCATGTGAGCTCTCCACAAATGAAACACTGCTCCTGAGGAAACACAGAAGACAGGTGTGCATACATACCAAGGTTATAATGCTTTCAAACCTGACAGTGAAACAGGAGAAAAAAAAAGGAAAAAAAAAATTAACTGCTGATTTTGGTGAGATCAGGTTTCTACCTAAGTTCTATGTTAAAAACAAAATCTTTAGTGGCATTAATTTTCTTTCTAGATGTCTAGTTTATACACATGAAATTACAGGAGTAATCTTTACTATTCTCCTCAGCTAACTGCCCAAAACTCACAGTTTTACTTTCATCCATTTTCTCATTCAGATGCAAAGAATGTTGGATATTCTCTGAAAAAGGGGATTTATGCCAACAGGGCCTCACTCATCCTCCCAGGCTGTGAAAGCCTACAGCTGAGTGTGTAGAAGGAATAGGATGAATGTTTGCAAATATCTGTAGGCTTATGGAATTCAGGGAGCCCAGGCATATGTGGGATGACCATCTCAGTAGCTGTCTATGTTTCCAGCTTTTTCTTTGGCCTCAGGATAAAGTAAGAGCAAACACCTGACCAGTCTGAAAGATCTTCTGTTCATGTGCAGACACTAGCCATAGGTGATGCTGAAAGGAGAAAAAACAATACTCCTCTGGAAGGTAAAATTGTGAAGTAATGTTGTCAGACAATTTGATCTACAGTGTTCAGAATCACAGCTATGGATTTAGGTATTTCATAGCAGGCTGTGCATATTAAGAACTCTCAGATTTAGGATCCTGAACACACATTACAGAGAGGGTATCAAAACAGAGCTGAGTTTGTGCCTTCACAGCAGTTACATCTTTAGAATTTTTCTAACTTTGGTAAACACTATCCTAGCCTTTACTCTAATAATGAGAATCTGCCTGGCTGATTGAGCTGACATATTAGACAATCAGGTTAATATTTGCCTTTTCTGAGTCTAGATTATGATTTAAAAAAGAGTCAGGGGAGAAATGACAAAACACTCTGAGGTTCATGTGATGGAGAGAGAATTAATGGTGTACACTGCTCTATTCAAAAGACTCTGTGTTTGAACCTGATTGGCTAAGGTTTGGTTACCACCCAGCTCACTGGCCAACATCTACCTCTTTAGGTTATCTTCTGGGATTGGCTGCATCTGCTTTCCTATGAGGCTCACAGTCCAGCTGTTTCACCGTCATAGTTCTCCCTTTCTGTTTTTAAAATATAAAACCTGTATTTTTCATCCCTCTCTCGGCAAGGGCCCCTTGCAGAGAGAACAACAAACAAGGTGCAAGGAGAATTAAATTCTTCACTAAACTCGACAAGCCAAACCTTTCTAGCTTTCAGTGTGTCCTGTCAAAGAGTTTTAGGATCATCACCAGGAGCTATCAAAGGCACAATTTTACTGGGAGCCATGCGGCAGGCTAATTTCCTAAAACTTACAACTTGACTGTTTTAACTTTATAAACAAAATAACTTTAAAACTATCAGAGGCAACATTTAAAACTGTCAGACGTAGCATTTCCTTCAGTAAGTAATGTCCTTAAAGTGTCCGAATCTTGAGGTCCAGGTGAAGTCACAGGTGAATTGTCATTCCAAAGGTCTCAGATTTCCATCCAGCTAGTGCAGAAGGTTATTCACTGCTCCACTGCATCTGCTGAGGGGCCGTCAGAGAGATGATGCTGGCTGTGGTCCCAAGCAGAGCGCAGACGAGGTCACACACACCAAGCAGGTGTGTATGAATTGAAGATTGGCATCTGTCTTAGGTCACAAATGGGGCTGTATATTCTACTGCCATCTGTTAGAGGCGGGGCAGTTATCTTCTGTTAATGGGCCACCTGTTAAAACCAGGTGTGGCAGTTTTTTTTATCTCTTCTACAACTAATCCTCCCTCTGGGAAATATCTTCTGTTAATGGGCCATTGAGTCCCACTGCTTGACTGATAAAATTACATCATCCCATTGTGAGAAGCTCCACCCAGGGGGAGGTGCCAAGCACTCCTACCTATATCTAATTGGAAATTTAGAGCACCACAAGCAGCCTTTTCCCACTGGACTCCCAGAGGAAGACCAGGCCCATCTACATCACCACTGAACCTTCAGAGGAAAATGACACCCTTCTACAGGATCACTTTTTCAAAAGAACCACATCTGTCACTCCAAAAAGACTGCAGCCACCATTTAATCGGACTACGACCAACACCCTGACCAACAGGTGTCAGGTCATATTCTGACTCTCTTGTTTTGTATTACTACATTTTTCTTTGCTTTTTATTTTTTCCCTAATAAAGAATTGTTATTCCTACTCCCAATATCTCTGAGAGCCCCTTAATTGCAAAATTATAATAATTTAGAGGGAGAGGGTTTACATTCTCCATTTCAAAGGAGGTTCCTACCTTCCTTAGCAGATACCGGTCTTTTCAAAAAGTTTAATGGATTATGGTATCTTGGACAATCCTTTTAGAAGCCTTAAGATTACAAACACTATCTGTCAGGCTGAAGTACCATAGTTTTTATAATAGGATCATCTAAAAGGTTTTACTGATTGTGCAGGCCTTGACTTGTTGAGCACTAGTCAATCAAAATGCACTTTTATGGGTGTTCAGAATTTGATTTTTTATGTTTGCATCTCTGCTTTTAGACACAGAAATGCAGAAAGAGCACAGCACTGAGCAACCAAGTTGATACTTTTTCTAGTCTTTCATTCCCATTCCACTGTATAGTACTATATAGATGTATTTACATCAAGACAATAAATATTTGCTGTGGTATCTGAATAGGTTATCAGTACTAACTGCTGTTTTCAGCCTTAATAACTATAAAATGAACATTATTTAACCTATTAAATTCAAAAGGGTGTTTAGCACTTATCTTGTTATGAAGAGTAAAACAATACATCCAACAAAACAATATGGACTAGTAAACAAAAAAAAACTTACAACTGCCTAAATGCTTACCATCCCCCAAGGTCTGCCATAGCTGGAGAGCCCCTTTTCCTAGCAAGGACTTGGAGAGCCCCTCCCAGATAAGGCCTTCAAGTTTACCTTGAAAAGGGGTATAATTTTCATAAGACCAAATTTACAAGTCAAAGTAACTTGATTTAATTTTTAGGACAGAAACACCTGGGTTTGACAGTATAATCCCCAGTCAGCTAGGGCTAGAGCTTGGCCAGAGCCTCAAGCCTTGACTGAAAGTGTTTCCCTGAAATACCTGTAAGAAAACTTTTATTAATATAACTAAAGGAATGTGCGTAAGTAACATAAAATAATTATCTTACAACCAAATCCCTTCATGAAAACTCTATATATTAATACTATCTGATTCCAGAAATACACTATAATCACATAGCTAACCTTGAATTTCGCTAATGAACAGTCATTCAGTGAAAACATAAATTACTTAAAAAAACATAAATTTCATAAAAATTACTTTTTAACAAATGCAAAAAATGACTTGACAGTACTTACATCTGCTTATTTTCCTTCACAGAATGTATTTAAATCTAGGCTTGGGACATTACAATTACATTAACATTATCTCCTTAAGTGGTTTCATGAGAAAACAAGCCCTGAGTCAAAAGTTGCTTTAGGATGAGAGGGGTAGGTCTTTCATTGCAGTAGTAACTTTTTTCACATCAGGGAAGTTGCGAGGTGGGAGCTGCTCTTTCAGTTTCTTTAGTCAGAAAAGGGTACTTTGAAAACACGTATCAGGTAATTTCCGCTTAAAAGGATAGCTTACAATTTAGAATTATTACAGGAGCATCTATTCACAAAAAGCAATCAGAGCAATGCAGAGAGTCACGGGGTGGTATGGTAAAAATGGCTATTCCAGGAAGAGCTCATTTCCTGTTTTACTTCCCAGTCCCTTCCCAGGTGTGGCAATACCTCTCTTCCCCCTCCCCCTCGCCCCCTGCTGGGTTGTCAGTCAGTCTTAAAATTCCAGCAAGGCTGTCTCGTGTGGTTGATCAATTTCAAAGGATGCCCCTCAGGCCTGGGGTCATTGGCCTGTCTATGTGTCCCTCGTTCCCTGAGACCCTCCTCCTCCCACCTGCTTGGTGCTCACCTGTCCCTTCTCCTCCCCCTGTCCCTGGGCTTAAATTGAGCACAGACCATGTGCTCAGGTATTCTGTTGGAGCTGTTACCAAGATTCAGATGTCTGTGACCATGGAATAAAACTCTGGATTAAACCCTCTGCAGAATCCATCTCCTTTTCCTCTTCACCCTAGCCTGAAGCCTTTCCACAAGAGGTAAACTAAGTTTCTACAAGCCTGGCTTCTTTCCAGTGCCTAGCTGGAACATCCAGCCAGCCAAAGGTGTCTCTGAGATGAAACACCATGGTTGCCACCTTTGGCCCAGCAGCAAGGGTCAGATGAGCCCAGGCACGTTCCACCTGGTAGTATTGGGATCATATTCCAGTATTTTGGCACCCAAGCATGGGGCTGAGCGACTCTGCAGCCCCAAGAAGGAACTTCAGTACCTTAGGGAAAGACTTTGGCAGCTGAGCACCCAGCTGAAGAGTTCTGACTGCATTGCTCTCAGCAGAGACTTTGGGACTAACCCACAAGAAGCCTCACGGCCTGTTCGGCACCTTTGGAAAGTGCAGCTCCTTTCTGGTGAGCTGATTTTCCAGGGGAGAATAGGGGAGCCTCTCCTGCCCGTGGGGTCCTATTCCGGTGAGGAGACCAGCCTGCCTGGACCTGGCCAGCAACAGTTTCAATTTCGGGTGAGTATCTCTGATCCTTGGTGGACCAGGAGCTCAAGAACAGGCTCTGCCGTAAGTTCTGTTTCTTTTTTGCTCTTGCATTTAGGCTGCACAGCCCCGCAGATGGAAACCATTGCGTTCTAGGCTTTAGTTTTCTGAGGCGTGTTTTGCCGTCTTTTAGAATTCGTGCTGTCAGTGGAGGAGCAGGGGTGCTCTCCCTGCCCTTCGCCCCGGCTCGGCAGCACAGCGTGCTCGGTTTTCTCGGCGGGGGAAAGCTCTCTCGGTGTGGGGGACGCTGCTCTCTCTCTGTGCAGGGGAGGGGGGCTCTCTACACATGAAGCTCTCTCTGTTGCCCGATTGATAAATGACACAAAACTCGGATAAGTTTTGTGGGTGCTTTATTAAGGGCCCGGGGAACTGGGGGACTCACGTCCCAAAGTCCGAGCCCCCAAATTCACGTATGGGTGCTTCCCTCTTATACATGCGATTCACAACAAAGTCTCCAAGGAACAGTTTCCCCGTTCCCCTTGCCTAGCCTCCAAGAAACAGTTCCCCGTTCCCCTTGCCTGGTCACAGACCCCTTGTGATACATTCCTTGGTTCACAAACAAGATCATTAATCCTCTGCTTATCTTATTCTGAGAGCATTGTATGCTGCCTCTAGACAGGTTAGCATTCTTACTTTCTTGCACTAGTTTAATTATTTATTAAATCCCTAAGACTACCTGCTAGGTTACACACAAAACTCAACACACTTTTCAATGGCTACAAAACTGCTTTTTAACAAACCAGTTCACACACAACTCACTATAATTAACTATTTTGCTAAATTTCATTTCTTTTCCAACATTTCCCCCCTTTTGAGCATCCTTCAGTCCTGCTGCAAGGATGCTCAATCAACAGTATTGACAGTAACATCTTCATAACGAGGTGGGGAATGTTCTTCATTCTGCCGCCCACGGGTCATCGCCTTCAGCAACCGGAGAGATCGCTTCTTTTCCTTTTCGATCACACCTAAGAGGCATCTATATACAATCCATATAGTCACTAGAAATACTAAAAACATTAGTACATACTGTATAGCAGACGTAATCCAGCCAGACAGGTGAAGCCCCAAAGAATCAAATACTGCTCCTATCCAATTATGCTGTGCTTCCCTTTCAATCTCCTTGGTTTTTGTTTCCACTTCTGCCAGTTGAGAAATATCTTTCTCAACTTCAAGTGTAACATTTGGAATGTGTACACAGCAATGATCTATTCTCCTACTCAGGTAACCACAAACTCCATGTTCCTTTAACAGTAGCAAATCCAATGCCATTCTGTTTTGTAGGGTCATTCTTGATGTAGCTTGCAATTGCAAATTTAGATCTTTAAATCCCTTCTTAGTAGCTGCTGCCAACCTTTCTGTCTGTCCTAACAAATTGTTGAGCATTTCCCTGTTTCGATATGTCGCTACCGGAGGGAATAATGACTCCAATATCCATCCAAATTGCACTCCTGAGCCAGGTTCATGCCACTGCTCCTCTAGGGATTCTTCCCTTTTTCTGAGTCCTTTCCTTTGGATCAATCTATTCTGTTTCCAGTATGGACACAATGTGGGAACCCCTAGGGTGATTTGTGTTACTGATCCATCTAGAGGTAAATGTGTGGTCCACTGTCCGTGTCCCAACACCCAGACTAGATTTCCAGGGCTATGCACAGTAGTATATCTGCAATCTATAGGCCCATCCATGGACTCTCTGCTAACCGTGTGATCATACCCCCTACACTCGCATCCCCACTTTAATGCCATTTTCACCGGTACCAATCCGATTCGGTCTTCCGGTGTATCACATGTAAAAACCTCAGTACAATTCCAATCTTCTTTCTGCGGTCTGAACTCTCGGGAAGATGTAGACGTGATAAGGGCCCTATAATGTGACTGATTCTTTACTCCTGACCATTGGATGCACCATTGTACTTCCCCAAGGTAATTATAGTGTTCCAAAACACTAGGTCCCCATAATGTCTTCCAACTATTCCAGGTGTCAAAATTCTGTGTGACATTCTGACAACTCATCTCATTTTGTTGGGATTTCATTCTTATTCGTACTGTATTGCATGGCTCATCTATTGGGGTTGCAATTAAACACCTCCTGGTATTTTGAATCCAACCATAATGATTGGATTTCTTTTCACATTCCTCTCTAGTCATAGCCCGAATGGTCATACACAAATCCCTCCATACATCTACTGGTTTGGGAACTGACTGGCAGGACCATGAAACATTCTTGAATGTTTCAGGCATTTTGGTTACTGGTATTATTCCCCAGGGAATTGGTTCACCTGCAGCCTGTGGCAATGGCAGGCAAGCTGTTATTTTAGTCACATTCTGCATGATCCCAAAATCTCTGATTAATCCTACCACTAAATTTTCCTGCTCAGTATTTCGTTCTATTGTATCATTAACCTCCCGTCTACTCCTACCGTGTCTCTGTAAGGATAACATCATTCTGTCATGCCTCCACCATGCATTTCCTATTCTAGGATTAGTGACACTCGACCACCCACAACCTTTGCCTTCCTTTTCCCCACCAATTGGTCCCGTCCTCTATTCTGTCCCAGGTCAGTTCCCTATTTTGCTTCCACCATTTGACCCAAAGGTTCCTTTGATATCTTGATCTTACTAGGAAGGAACAATTTATTCTGAGAGGTGGCCCATCCCACATGTCCACTGCCATTGATACTGGATTAACCTTTATGTTTTCAGCACGATCCCCTGTCCATGGCAAAACCCTCATACTCACTCTTTTGTAATCAAAACTATCCCGTATTTTGACCAAACATGTATATTCTCCCGTATTGTTTGTGGTTACCTTGGTAAGATTCAGTACTGTGTTTCCTTGTTGTTTATCCTGATCCCAACCGACTCCTATCTTGCCTCGGCTTCTTTCAGCCCCCCATTGCCATATTGCAATAACTTCACCGGCCTCAACTTTCTGGCTGTCAAAGATAACACAAGTTAATTGAACATCCATCCCTTCCATGACTGTAACCTTTGTTTCTTCAACCTGTACAAGAGTAGACCCTTGAACGGGTACTAGTCTCATGATCACTAGCAGTAATATAATTAAGAAGGCGGCTTTGCGCGGAAGATCATCCGAGTTGGAGACACTATCTGGGTTTCCCACTGGAACGGTGCCTTCTTTACCCTGGTGTAATGGATCCAAGCATCCATCCCCTGGACCTTCACCGCCGTGTAGGTCGTCATCATCACCTGGTGGGGTCCGCTCCATGATTCCCGTAGCGGATCCGTGATCCACTTCTTGACGTACACCTGGTCCCCAGGCTGGATGTCATGGACAGAATTCTCCAGCGTGAGCGGTCTATTCCACTGTAACGTATTTCTTAAAGAATTCAAGATCTTATTAAGTGACATAACATACTCTGCAATCGCCTGGTCCCCACTCACATGTACCTCCCCTTTTAATACAGTTGCATGATATGGTTTGCCATATAATATCTCATATGGACTTACGCCTACCTTTTCCCTTGGTTTAATTCGAATCCTGAGTAGGGCCAAAGGCAAAGCTTGAGGCCAGTGCAGTTTAGCTTCCTGGCAAATCTTTTTGATTTGTCCTTTCAGGGTTTGATTCATCCTTTCCACCTGCCCACTAGACTGAGGTCTCCAGGGGGTATGCAAATTCCAGGTTATATCTAACATTCGTGTTAATTCCTGCACTACCCCGGCTATAAAATGTGGACCCCTATCTGATGACAATCCTAAAGGTACTCCAAATCTTGGTATTATTTCTTTTAACAAGGTTTTTACCACCTCCTTAGCCTGATTAGTTCTACATGGAAAAGCTTCCGGCCACCCTGAGAACGTACATACGTACACTAACAAGTATCTGTATCCCTGTGCCCTAGGCAATTCAGAAAAATCAACTTGCCAGTAATCTCCTGGTTGTGGCCCGACTTGCAACTTTCCCATTTGTATTTGTCTCCTAACTACTGGATTATTTTTCAAACATACTGGGCACATTGCATTAACTCTTTTTGCCATTGTTAACATCTGATTAGAGATTATCTCATTCTTCAAAAATTTTACCAATACTTCTGCCCCCCAATGACATTTATTATGTTCTGATTCCAAAATAAATTTCATTATGCGGGTAGGTACCACTATTTGTCCCATTGGTGTAACGTACCACCCAAGTTGATTCTTCTGTGCCCCTAGCAAGTTTATTAGTTTTCCATCTTCTATTGAATATTTGGGCTCCTGATTCAGGTATGGGGTAGCCGGATTTGTTCTTACCGGTACCAATGCCATTTGAGTCCATACTTCCCGTGCCACTTGCCGAGCTGTAACATCAGCAAATCAATTTCCTCTGTAAACGTCTCCTTCCGCAGTCTGATGTCCTCTAACATGCATTACTGCAACTGCTTTGGGACTGTGTACCGCATCCAGTAGCTGTAGCACTTCTTCCCGGTGCTTGATGTTGGTTCCCTGTGAATTCAAAAGCCCCCTTTCCTTCCATAACGCCCCATGTACATGAACCACACCAAAGGCACATTTAGAATCTGTCCAGATATTAACCCTTTTGTCCTTGCTCAAATACAGGGCTCTGGTGAGTCCAATCACCTCTGCCTTCTGGGCCGAAGTTCCAGGTAACAAAGCCATTGCCTCTATTACCTGATCCAATGTTACCACTGCATACCCGGCATAGCGAGTCCCATTCTCGACAAAACTGGATCCATCAGTGTATAGTTCCCATTCAGGTTCTTCCAATGGTTCATCCTTTAGGTCGGGTCTGCTGGCATATACTTGTTCAATTACCTCTACGCAATCATGCACCAGTCCCCCAGCTTCCTGGTCACTGCGTAAAAACTCTGCTGGATTAACATGATTAGTAGTCCTTATTTCAATATCATCCTGTTCTCTCAGGATGGCCTGGTATTGCAACATTCGACTGGATGATAGCCAGTGACGCCCCTTTTGCTCCAAAACGGCCATGACCATATGGGGAACAAACACTTTCATTTTTGCCCCCAAAGTCAATTTCCGGGCCTCTTGAATAAGAATTATTGTTGCTGCCACGGCTCGTAAACACGAGGGCCACCCGGAACTTACTGAATCCAGTTGTTTAGAGAAGTATCCCACTGGCCTCTTCCAGGATCCCACCTTCTGGGTGAGGACCCCCAATGCCAGTTTTTGCCTCTCATTCACGTACAACTGGAATTCCTTGGTCAGGTCAGGGAGTCCTAGGGCTGGGGCCTCCTTTAGTGCCTGCTTCAATTCCTGGAAGGCCTTCTTTTGCTGTGTCGTCCACTCCAACCAATGCTGCTTCAAGGCCTCATATAGTGGCTTGGCTAGGAGACCGAAATTCATGATCCACAGTCGACACCATCCCACCATTCCTAGAAAAGATCTCAATTCCTGATGGTTACGAGGCAAAGGAATAGCACATATTGCCTCTATTCGGTTTACTCCCAAACGTCTCTGCCCTTGTGTGATCTCACAACCGAGGTAAGTAACGCTATTTTTGACCAATTGAGCTTTTTCCTTAGAAACCCGATACCCTGCTTGGCCAAGCATGTTGAGTAATTTAATTGTTAATTCCACGCACATTTCCCTTTCCTTAGTAGCCAGAAAATTGTCGTCCACGTACTGCAGGACTACATACAAGGATGGGGATATTGTTACCTGGGTTATCTTCCATTCCTCCAGCTCCTTGGCCAGTTGGTTTCCAAAAAAAGTAGGGGAGCATTTAAATCCCTGTGGGAGTCTCGTCCACATAAGCTGCTTCTTTCTCCCAAAATCAGGACTCTCCCACTCGAAGGCAAAATATTTCCTACTCTCTACTGCCAGTGGGATGCAGAAGAAGGCATCTTTAAGGTCAATCACTGAGAAACATTTAAACTCCTCTGATACAGATGTTAACAAAGTATAAGGATTAGCAACAACTGGATGTATGTCTTTCACTATTTCATTAATAGCCCTTAAGTCCTGTATCAAACGGTACTTACCATTAGGTTTCTTTACTGGAAAAATTGGAGTATTATACTCCGATTCACATTCCTGTAATATTCCTTGAGCCAAAAATTGTGTAATTAACGGGGCTACTCCCCTCCTTGCCTCAAGCTTCAAGGGGTATTGCTTTATCCTCACTGGTCGGGCCCCTTCCTTTAGTTCCACCTTTACTGGCTGCGCAGCTTTAGATTTTCCGGGGACCCCTGACTCCCATACCCAGGGTACTACAGCCTGCTCAATTTCTTCTGGAATAGGAGAGGCATCCACTTCCTTGATTACAAAAATGCCTGCTATTTGTTCCTCAGGTATTTCCAATTTCACCTTCCCCCTTCAAATATTATTTTCACATTAAGTCGGGACAACAGATCTCTGCCAAGAAGGGGTGTGGGGCAGTTTGGCATATACAAAAATTGGTGATCTAATTCCTTCCCCCCAAACCTAAGATTTAAAGGTTGTAAAAATGGTTGTTCCTCTAGTTTCCCTGTTGCCCCCACCACCTGTACTGTTGTGTCACTCAAAGGTCCCAATCGTCTATTGAGTACAGAATAAGTAGCTCCAGTGTCTACCATAAATTCTTGATCCTTTCCATCTATTTCTAAAACTACCCTTAAATCCTTTTCTAGTCAGCTTTGATTCTGATAGTTTCCCAAAACTAGTGCTTGAGCGACTTCTGATGGTCCTCCCGTGAATCCTCCCACAGGGGCATTTCCCACTGGGGCTGTCCTTAATCCCATGTTTCCCATGCCCATACCTCCTCTAACCGGGCATTCATTTTTCCAGTGTCCCAATTGTCGGCAAAACGCACACTGGTTTGGATCCAACCTCCCCATGTTAGGTGCAAACCCAAATCCTCCCCGACCTCTTGGCAACCCCCTCTGTCCGTGATTAGCTCCTCCCCGACCTCGACCCCTAATGGGTCTTCCTCCTGCCCCTGCCTGTTGCATTACAGCCAGAATACTAGCTTGTTGTCTTTTTGCAGTTTCTTTTTCCCTGTTGTTGTATACCTTCCACGCTACCTCCAGCATTTTATCCAAACTTCTAGTATCCTCTCCTTCCAGCTTTTGTAACTTTTTCCTAATATCCTCTTGTGATTGCCCCATAAACAACAATGCCAATTGAAGTTTTCCTGATTGATCTTCTACATCTAAATTAGTAAACTTCCGAGCCATGTCTCTTAATCGTTCTAAAAAGGCAGACGGAGACTCATTCTTGTCCTGCTTGACCGAATACAACTTAGACCAGTTCATAGTCTTAGGTATTCCTGTCCTAATTCCTTCCACCAACAATTCCTGATATCGTTTTACAGCCCTTATTCCTCCCGTAGAGTTTGGGTCCCACCTAGGTTCCTCACTTGGTACCAATTCATCAACTGTCTCATTTAGTTGTCTCAACCGAATTTCCTCACGAGCCTTTTCTATAGTGGCTCTAATAACCATTTCCTTTTCCGTGGAATCCATTATAGTATCTAATAATACCTGTAAATCATTCCAGTCCGGATTCTGAGTCTTTATTACCATTTTAACCACCCTTGCCACCCTTTCAGGATCCTCCCGATAACTCCCCACTGATTGCTTCCATATTACCAAATCCCCGGGGGAGAAAGGCACCTTTATAAGTATCCTTTCTCCCTGTGATCCCACAGCTTCCCTCAATAGCGCAATTAAATGTGGCCCCTTCTGCCCCTTCCTTCCCTTGCGAGTCCGCCCTGCTAACGGAGTTCTTTTAACACACTCATTCTTT
The DNA here is from genome assembly GCF_028018845.1 of Melospiza georgiana. Classification (NCBI taxonomy): domain Eukaryota; kingdom Metazoa; phylum Chordata; class Aves; order Passeriformes; family Passerellidae; genus Melospiza; species Melospiza georgiana. Next base: position 60,655,090 of record NC_080465.1, on the reverse strand, counting down.
TCACCATCACCACCATCACTATCACACTCACTAGATCCCGTTTTTATAGCTATATCCGCAGGGGGAGCAGGGGGCACATTAGGAGCAACCGAACCCTCGGAGGTGCTATACAATAAGACAAATCTTCCTCGATTGAAGGATACAAATTACGCTCCTTTCTTTCTTTACATCCCACACACTCCCTTTCATCATTCACTTCTAAAACCAAAATACCACATTCCTTTTGCCATTCCTCTTTCCGATATAAAACGAAAAACAAATCCAAATATGGTATTTCATCCCATTTCTCATTCCTCCTTAAAAATTGCATCAAAGATTCCATTATCCCCAATTCCAGTGTACCATTCACCGGCCATCCCGCTTCCCCAGTCTCATATTCAGGCCACCAATGATTACAATAATCTATCATTTTACTTTTATCCAATTCTTGATAATACCCCTCACTTTTCCACCGTTTCAATATACAACCTAATGGTGTATTTCCAGGTATTTTACCATTGGCTTGCACTAAGGTTTTAAGAGTTTTAAAAGACATCATATTACAACCTTTAATTCCACTATTAATCCCAATAAACCAATATACCTTAAACCAATATACCTTCTCGCCGTCCTTCCCTAAAACAAACAGGAGGCGAGTTCCGGTCCTGCGTCCTTAGACGTCTTATGGCCGGAGCCTAGGCTTTTTTTACCAACCACCAAATCCAAATCCAATTATCACCTTTTTCCAATATAAAGCACCTTCAGGCTTACCTTGGCAGTTGTCCAACAGGCGCGGGGGGTCGGGCACGACCGATGTCTCCCCGAGAAGTGCTCGGTGCCGGCTTGGAGTGGATCGGGACGCGAACCGCCCCAGCAGCCTTTGGAGTCCTGCCGCGGTCGCCAGAAAACTGTTGCCCGATTGATAAATGACACAAAACTCGGATAAGTTTTGTGGGTGCTTTATTAAGGGCCCGGGGAACTGGGGGACTCACGTCCCAAAGTCCGAGCCCCCAAATTCACGTATGGGTGCTTCCCTCTTATACATGCGATTCACAACAAAGTCTCCAAGGAACAGTTTCCCCGTTCCCCTTGCCTAGCCTCCAAGAAACAGTTCCCCGTTCCCCTTGCCTGGTCACAGACCCCTTGTGATACATTCCTTGGTTCACAAACAAGATCATTAATCCTCTGCTTATCTTATTCTGAGAGCATTGTATGCTGCCTCTAGACAGGTTAGCATTCTTACTTTCTTGCACTAGTTTAATTATTTATTAAATCCCTAAGACTACCTGCTAGGTTACACACAAAACTCAACACACTTTTCAACGGCTACAAAACTGCTTTTTAACAAACCAGTTCACACACAACTCACTATAATTAACTATTTTGCTAAATTTCATTTCTTTTCCAACATCTCGGTTTGGGGGATGCTGCTCTCTCTCTATGCAGGGGAGGGGGGCTCTCTACACGTGGCCGGGGCTGCTCTGTACACGCGGACCGGCCCCGGTTTCATCTTGCCACGTGGTGCGGGGAGGCTGCTGTCTCTCAGCACTGCGGGGGGGCTGCATTCTCAGGCGGGGGAGGCTTCGTCTGTTCCTCAGCTCAGCAGGGCGTGTCCCGCTGCTGCTGCCCAGCAATTTTAAAAGCAGTATATACAGCTGCATTGTAAAGCTTTTGTCTGCTCTGTTACCACTTTCCTATCTGTGTTTTTATTTAGAAATCGGTAGCTGATTTTGGCTCTGTTTTTGGTCAGACAGGATTTTGTACTTTGCCTTTTACATCTAAGAAGAGCTCGAAGCTTAGCACAGTACAAAAAGGAGTGTATTATCATATTGTTGGTATTTTAATCAGTGGTAATGTAAAGTTCTCTAAAGGAAAATTGAAACATTTTATAAGATGGCTTTTTCTACACTTCCCACAAATCTCCCCTGAAGAAGTCCACAATGGACTTCTTTAATTTTGGGATAAAGTAGGGAATGAATTGATAACCTTAGAGTTTACAAATTCAAACAGCCTTGCTCAAACAAAAGGAATTGGAGAAAAAGCCAAATGTCAAGCCATGTACCTCTGCTCTCCCTGTTTCTCCCTCTCCTTGCTCTAAAACCCCTAAACCTCTTACCCCAAAACTTGGTATTTTAAAGAGAGCACACTCATTGGGAAGTAGACTCCCTGAGCTGGTTAAAATGCATGAGTTTTCTTGCCCACAAGGCCCTGGCCAGGCTGCGTGGAACCTTTCCCAAACCTCTGTGTCCCCTCCTCTGAAACTCAGAGCACGTGCCAGCTTTTCAGAGAGCAGTGATGCCCAAAATGGCCCCCAGTCCCTAGGGGATCCACAAGATGGAGGAGGCCTCGTGGCACCGTCCCAAACCTGGTCTTCTTCTTCTTCCCAAGATCCTCTTAAGCATCCCAAAATTCCATCCCCATCCCCCTCCCCTCCTGTTCCTCGTGATACCTTCCCCCCTCCCCCTCTCTTTCCTGCAGTACCCTCAGCTCTGCTCCTCTACTCCTCCTAGGGGGCGTCTGCTGACATGATGTCACCAGGCTTCCCTGTCCCCTGTTCCCACGGTATCCCCACCCCTTGCCAGCCCCCTGTCTCCACCCCCTGTGCCCATTGCGCCCCCACCCTCTCCCCAGGTTCCCACGGTGGGGCCACACCCACTGCCTGTCCCCAAACCTGTATCTGTGATCCCAATGCTTCCAATTCAAGGGATACAGAGCAGGACACTGCAGACCCGATACAGGGTCCCACATTGTCATTTGCTCCTGTTACGTTTCAGCCTGCAGGACAAGGTGGGGAAGCCCAGACTACTAATTGGAACTCTTTTGGACGACAATTGATTAAAGAGATCTGTAAATCTCATAAAGAATATGGTCCACACAGTCCATATCTCCATGGTCTTTTAAATTCTGAACTGAGCAGGACTGTAGTAGTCCCACATGATTTAAAACAGCTTTTTTCGTGTCTCATGACCTCCACAGAATTCAAATTATGGGAATTAGCATGGAAACAACTGCTAAAAGAGGCTCTTCCAGGCTTGCATGCTGATCCAAACATAGCGAAGGACAACAGTGGCACCCCTATCACCATTGAGCATTTCTCTGGCGAGGGCCATGGTCTTTACCCTCAATCCAAGCTACGGCAATTCCTGTAGAAACTCTTAAGAAAGTAAAAGAAGCAGCTGAAAAAGCTTTATTTTCCCTCCAACCTGAAGGGCCTTTCGAGCCCTATAGTAAGATCAGGCAGCTATTATCAGAGCCTTTTTTGAAATTTGTAGAAAGGTTGACTAGAGCCATTGAAATACAAGTTAAAAAAGAGAATGCAAGGGGAGAGGTTTTAGAGGAAATGGCATGTACAAATGCAAATGAACAGTGCCAAGCGGCAATTTTGAGTCTCCGTATAGAACCTCCCCCTACACTAAAAGATATGCTTCTAGTCTGTAACAGGAAAGTGCCTCTGATGAGTGTGGCTGAAGACACCAGACCAAGGCTGTTGCCATAACTCCCTCAGCACGTCGCCGTTGCCAGCCCTGCGCCTTTCCCCTCAGCACAGCAGTACCCTGGGCAGCAGCAAAGACCAGCAATGGTTGACCCCACAAAGCCATGCCTACTTTGCAATAACCTTGGGCCCTGGAGTACCCAGTGCCCCCTGAAAAGGCAATTTGATGAATTTAGAAATGGCAGGGGAAGACAATTACAAGCACTCCCAGGGGGTCAACAGCAACAAAAAAGTGGAAGGGGAGCGCCAGCCTGCCAGGCATGCAGAAACAAAAAGAGCAGGCCAAGGGAATAAGGGTAGCAAAACAAACCAAGCGTGTGATAATATTAATATTTCTGTAAGTGAAGCAGATGCTTCAAAGACCACGGCTGCCAGTCCACTGTTGAAAGTTAAACAAAATAACCTTTGTTATGATTTAGGTGAACCTATGTTAACCATGTCTTCTGTCAATGAGCCTTACAGGTTGCAGCTGACAGAATCGCTTCATTTGAAAGACACTAACTGGCATTTTGTCTCTGTCAATCCAGAACAGAAGGGTACTTGGCACCAAATTTGTTGTAAGTACATCGTCATTGGGGACACCAAACACACACCACAAGAGATGGAAATTGCTCCAGGAATGACAACATCAGATCCCAAGCAATTCGTTCTCAGGCTGCACTGTTTCTACCCACCCCTGTTTCTTCCCAAGGGACAAATTGTTGCACAAGCTATCCCTGTGCCATTTTTACCTGAAAGTACTTTAAAACAAGACCCACAGTCACCCGGGCCCAAGTTATTGGGAAAGACAAACCCAAATTATGGTGTAATGGCAGTGGGGGTGGGGAGTCAAAATGCACTGAGATGCTTGTAGACACAGGTGCAGACTGCACAGTGATTCCAGTAGAAGACTGGCCAGCACATTGGCCTTTGCAAAACATTGCTGGTCACATTCAAGGTGTGGGAGGTCTGCAATTGGCAAGACAATCCAAAAGCATCATTCAAATTGAAGGACCAAACAGACAATTGGCAAATATCTGTCCATTTGTGTTAGATTATTTGGAACCTTTGTTAGGGAGAGATTTAATGGCCCAGTGGGGTGCCACAATTGATATTCCAGACTCTCCACAGCATTTTTGTACAGCGGTCATTGAACAACAGCGCCCTACCTAAAAACTGAAATGGAAAACAGACAAACCAGTTCAGGTGAAACAGTGGCCGCTCAGTAAACAAAAAATAAAGGCGCCTGAGGAACTAGTGGAAGAACAACTAAAAAAGGGTCACATTGTGGAGATCATGTCCTCGTGGAACTCCCCAGTGTTTGTCATCCAAAAAGCTGACTAAAAGAGATGGCAGCTCCTCCATGACCTCCGACAAATTAATAATGTAATTGAAGATATGAGCTCTCCCCAACCTGGTATGCCATCCCCAACAATGCTTCCCCAAGACTGGAAATTAGCTGTTATTGATATTAAAGATCGTTTCTTCAAAATTCCCTTGCACCCTGAAGATGCACCACGTTTTGTATTCTTGGTCCCTACCATCAACATGAAAGCCCCTATGAAAAGGTACCATTGGACAGTTCACCCTCAGGGCCTAAAGGTCTCGCTAGCTATCTGCCAGTGGTATGTCTCTTCCCTGCTTTCCCCAGTGCGTGCAGCCGCAGAGAAGACCATCATGTATCATTATATGGATGATATCTTTGTGTGTGCCCCCAATGATGATTTACTCACACATGCGCTTGACCTAACGATCAATGCATTGATTGTTGCAGGGTTCGAGCTCCAGGAAAAGAAAATTCAAAAGATGCCACCTTGGAAATAGTTGGGCTTAGAAATTGGAAATAGGACCAATCGGACTCAAAAACTAGAAATCAATCCAAGGATCAAGACCCTTGCGGATGTCCACAAGTTGTGTGCGTCTTTAAACTGGGTAAGTCCATGGCTCGGTTTGACTAACGAAGACCTTGCCCCTCTTTTCGATTTATTGAAAGGGGGAGAGGACCCAGGTGCTCCTAGGTCTATTACCCCAGAGGCACGGAAAGCTCTAGAAAAGGTTCAGATTGCAATGTCCACAAGACAGGCCAACCGATGCCGGCCTGACCTGCCATTCAAATTTATCATTCTAGGTAAGTTGCCACACCTCCATGGAATCATTTTTCAGTGGGAGGAAAAACGAACACCTAAGGCAAAGGACACACCAAAAGAGGACCAGGACCAGAGGGACCCTCCCTTGATCATAGAATGGGTTTTCCTCAGTCACAAAAGGTCCAAGAGATTGACAAAGCTTCAGGAGCTGGTAGCAGAACTGATCCGGAAAGCAAGGACCCGGATCAGGGAGTTAGCAGGATGTGACTTTAAGTGCATTCACATTCCAATTGAGTTAACATCAGGTCAAAATTCTATGAAAATACTGGAACAATTGTTTCAAGAAAATCAAGTGTTGCAGTTTGCTCTGGATTCCTACTCAGGACAAATTTCTGTAGTGCAGCCTGCACACAAATTGTTCGAACAAGATGTTCAATCTACTCTGAAATTGAGAAGTGCTCAGAGTAAGAGACCTTTAAAAAGGGCTCTAACTGTCTTCACAGATGTGTCCGGGAGGTCCCACAAGTCTGTTATGACTTGGAAGGATCCTCAAACCCAGCAGTGGGAGACAGACATTGCTGAGGTGGAAGGTTCACCTCAGGTTGCTGAATTGGCTGCGGTTGTTAGGGCTTTTCAAAGGTTCTCAGAACCATTCAATCTGATTACAGACTCTGCATATGTGGCAGGAGTAGTATCCAGGGCAGATCCAGTGTCTTGCAGGACACTGCAAGAAGTGTCCAACATTGCACTTTTTGAATTGCTCTCAAAACTGGTAAAGTTAGTCACTCATCAAGAGCAACCATTTTATGTGATGCACATCAGGTCACACACTGACTTGCCAGGGTTTATCGCTGAAGGCAACAGAAGAGCAGATGCTCTCGCTGCACCTGCAGTGATGGCCACTCTCCCAAATGTTTTTGAACAGGCAAAAATCAGCCACCAGCTTTTCCACCAAAATGCACCTGGCCTGGTTCGTCAGTTTAACATCGCTCGACAACAGGCCAAAGCGATGGTGGCCACATGCCCAAATTGCCAACAACAGGCACTCCCTACAATGAGTACGGGAGCAAACCCAAGGGGACTGAACAGTTGTGAACTGTGGCAAACAGATGTTACACACATACAGTCATTTGGACGGCAGAAATATGTTCATGTTAGTGTAGATACCTTGTCTGGAGCGATCTATGCTTCTGCCCACACAGGAAAATCATCTATCGATGCTATTAAGCACCTCTTACAGGCTTTTTCTTTCATGGGCATCCCCAAGGAGTGGAAAACTGATAATGGGCCTGTTTATAAATCCAAGGAATTCGGGAGCTTCCTGCAGCAATGGGGAGTAGAGCACAAAACTGGCATCCCCTACTGCCCTACAGGTCAAGCCATTGTAGAATGAACTCACTGTGATATTAAGAGAGAGTCCTGGACCAGCAACAACAGGTTCTGAAGGTGGAACCTCCCCACATCCGGTTATCCAGGGTGCTATTCACAATCAATTTTCTGAATTGTTCCTTTGACAGCCTGAACCTGCCCATCCTATGCCACTTTGCGGGGAGCAGTCATAGGTTGATGAAAGAAAAGCCTCCGGTTTTAGTAAAGGACCCTGAGACTTGGAAAATGGTGGGACCTTACAAAATGGTTACCTGGGGACGTGGATACACCTGTGTGTCCACCTCCTCTGGTTTAAAGTGGGTTCCTTCCAAATGGGTAAAGCCCTATGTTCCCAAGGTCTCAGAGAAATCTACAGAAGCGCCCCAGGTTGCTAATGCTGCCTGGAGAAGGAAACGCCGCACGCGTTCTCTGGAGGAAACTCCATTTAAGCCTCCTATCTGGAACAGTTTGTAATATATGTTTGTCTCAAGTTCCTTGTACCAGTTTAGATCCCACTGTTAGTGTGTAGTCTCAAGACGCCATGAGACTGAGCCTGCTTCTCGTCCTACTTGTGATCATCCCACCTGCGATCTCCTGGATAGTCCCTCAGCCCAAAGCATGTATGGACTACCTTGACAAAAGCTCTCAGACATCAACAGAGAAACTGACGACTGGCTGAGTGGACTGTTCAAAGGCTGGGGACTCTCGGGCCGGTTGGGATCTATTCTGGAAACTGTTTTTAGTACTGTTTCTTTTAGTTATTGTTAATGCAGATGTTAGTATTGTTTTTGAACTAATCAAACGCATGGTTCTCAAGTTAATTTCAAGCCCATCTCCTCCTCCTGTAGAGGAGGAACCGATTTCACCACAAACCCAGTCCCTTTCTTTTTAAACAAAACTAGGGGGAGATGTTGCAGTGTGTTGCAATTTCCTGTTTAAACTTCCCAGCCCCTTCCCAGGTGTGGCAATACCTCCCTCCCTTCCCCCTCACCCCCTTGCTGAGTGAGTTCTGTCAATCAGGTTTAACATTCCAACAAGGCCTCGTGTGGTTGATCAAGTTCAAAGGATGCTCTTCAAGTCTGGGGGTCATTTGGCCTATGTGTCCCTCATTCCCTGAGACCCTCCTCCTCCCAGCTGGTTGGTGCTCATCTGTCCCTTCCCCTCCCACTGCCCCTGGGCTTAAATTGAGCAAGGACCATGTGCTCAAGATTCTGCTGGAGCTGTTACCTAAGATTCAGATGTCTGTGACCATGGAATAAACTCTGGATATTAACCCTCTGGCAGAATTCGTGTACTTTTCCTCTTCACCCTAGCCTGAAGCCTTCCCACCTGAGGTAAACTGAGTTTCTACAAACCTGGACTTGTTTCAGTGCCCAGCTGCAACATCCAGCCAGCCAAAGGTGTCTCTGAGGTGAAACACCACAGTTGCCGCTTTTGGCCCAGCAGCAAGGGTCAGAGACGAGCCCAGGCACAATCTACCTGGTAATATTGGGATCCTATTCCAATAAGAGCATGTACTGACAATGGCTCTAGCTTGATCTCTGATGATATGAAACACGTGTATTAGTGCAAGTGCATTTTGGTGGAAGAATACATGGCTGAGCAAAGCCTGCTTGAAGATGTTTGGAAGTGTAGTGTATATAGCCAAGGTATCAGCTTGTCGATTATCTTCTGCTAGAAATCCTGCACAGAAGCATGAGAATGAATGTGTATGACACAATAGAGGTGTTGTCTCTGAGAAAGAATAAAAATTAAACTTTTAAGCAAAGAATATAACTGATCATTAGCAACTGTTCTTAGGAACAAATTTTCAGCTCTCTCAATGATGCCTGCAACATAAGCAGAATCAGTTACCAAGTTAAAAGAGCGTGTGAACTTAGAAAAAGCCCTGACAACTGCAGCTTATTCAACTATTTGGGATGAACCTTCTACTGTTTCAATGTCAGATTCCCAATCGTGTGTTGAGGCATGAGGTTTGGGTCCTTTTCCCAAAATAGCTGGCAGGAATGGTAAGTTTGGATTAATTCTGTGTGCTTGATGAGTTTGAATGGCATGGGATACCTTATCTAAGGCATCACTTGCTTCATCAGTTAGCTGCCTAGGTGAATTTAACTAAGAACCACTCCTTAACAAAACGAACAACAGAACTAAATCCTTAACTATAATTCTCTGCAGAGGTTCCTTGCATGTCTTTGTGGATGTATGTAGACTCATTTCCTAGCAAGCTGATCGAGGGTTATATTTGCAGTTGTTGGGAAGGATTAAAGTTTGACAAGAAAGTCTCACAGGTATGTATGCTTGGCAGAAAGAAGAAGGAATACAAATGAAATCAAGTTTTGATATAGAAGAAAAGAATTGCTGAGCCAGTCTTACTGGATAACTAAGGAGGCAAAGGGTATGTTAGTTAGAAGGGGGTTTATGACTTAGAGCAAAGGATAAACCCACCTCAAACAAGAAAATGTTTTTACCAAGCAGAAAGATAGCACAGGCAAACAAGTCAGCAGATGTTGCAAGTAGAAAAAAGGTCTCAGAATTTCCCACTGCAAGAAAACTGAAAAACAACTTCTAGATTAAACTAATGTACTAACTTTTAGTGATTGGAGAATACTAACATGAATATGGTAATTATAGTAGTTATGATAGGCTGTAGATACAAGTTAGGGTATAGATTGGTTCTACTGAATTAAGATGCTCAGCAAAGAAAAATATATAATGCATTTGTAACCTAAACTAAGGGTCTCCAGCCTTGTCTGCAGCTGGAGCTTACAGCTGTAGGCACAGGCTCTGTCGCTCACAACCCTGGACTGTGGTAATGTCTTGGATGTAATAAACTGCATTTTGAAAAGCCACCTGGAGTCCCGCATCTCGCATTCAGGCTCTTACTGCAGTGGCTAGAGTTCTTGCATAACCTCTTAAAAGGTCATTTAGTAAACATTTTCATGCCAATTCCCTCACAGAATTCTCTGTTGGAGACAGCAAAGATGTACAAAGCTCCATTTGGTCATGAGGGGTGAATACATTGGCTGAAAAGGTGGCTTGTAATAGACCTTAGAAATATGCTGATTCCCTCTCATACGACCTAGCTGCTTTGCATATCTTTTTTATTTCTGCAAAGCTTATTTGTTCCCACTGTGGTCCTTCTGCACCCCCAACATTGTATCAGACTGGAAACACTGATATCTTAGAGGCAATTTCCCATTCTCTGTCCTGGACTGCATCCCTTCTTATCCTCTGCCAGGTATCTGTACCTCCTGATGTATAAAACTGGTCCTCAGATTTTGGGGGTCTACCCCAGGGATTGTGGGAATATCTGTTTGAAATTGGGAGGTGTCCTAATATGGGTGCCGCCATTTTTGAAGGGGTCACTTCTGGGAAGTCACATCCTGTTCCCAGGGTAGGCAGGGTAAGGGGCGGCCCGGGGTGTGGGCCAGGAGTTGGAGTAGTGAGACAGACGGGGCACGGCCCACAAAAGGGGAGTGTCCTACGTCTGATGGGCAGGAGTTTAATGATGAATTGGAAAGGGAATCCTGGGAGACAGAAAATGGAACGCCACGAAGGGCAGACTTCAGCAGCTCTGAAACAAGGTGGACGCCACGTGGGCTATTGTCCTCACCGAGCATGGATTCAGCTCGGTTTTTTTTCAATTGACTGCCAAAATTCACCAATTTAGTGCATCTGATGTTACTTTTGAGAGGAAACTGAGGGAAATTTATCAGGTTAGGGAGGTTAGGAGAGACAGATTGCAGATTTGTCTGGCCAGGACAAGTCTGTTTCCCTCCTGGGGAAGGAATTAGGGCCAGACAGGGACAGCTGGCCTGGTCATCTCTCGCCTGCCCTCCTGGGGCTGGTGTGCTTCAGGGTGTGTTGGGAACACGGTTGGGGGCTTGGAACCTCTGCCCACCCTCCTTCCTTTCTTCTTCAGCCTGTGGTCAGCTCTCTCTATGGTCTGAGCTGTTTTGTGACTGTCTCTAGCTTGCTTTTCACTCTCCCATGTTACCAATTGTAACACCGTCCAAAATATTGGATGTAGTTTTAGGCTGGAGTTCTTAGTCGTTTCCAAACTGCATAATCTGAGTCCCGCAGCATCCCGGAACTTCAGGGTAAGTGTCTTTATGGTCAGGAATTCTGTGAAAACCCATCTAATGAGTTTTTTTAAGCTGTTCCTTCTCAAATTTTACATCTTAAATTTCTAATTTGTAGTTCAAATAAAAATAAAGATCCTGCTGTTCTACAGTTAGCTTTTTCCCTATTTTCTTACTCACCAAAGGATGGTTTTCAGAGCAGCTACCATCCTTGACCTGAACTCCCCAGGTCTGGAAACAAAGCAGTGTGTCAGCCAACAGCAGCTGTCTCTGAAGAGGTCCTTATGACTTGGCAGCGCATTCTCCAGCCTGACCTGGTTTCAGCCTGTGAAAAATGCATTTATTTTATGATTGGCTTTTCGCAAATATTAAAATGAACATTATATGTATTGTGTTAGAAAGTAATGGTGTTTTAATTCTCTTAAGTATTGTGTTAAATATAATTTTAAATTATAAAAACTGTTAAAATAGAAACTATGCTATGTAAGATGCTTTGTTTGAAAGAAAGGACTTGCAGCAAGATAGCAGCCACAGGACACCTAAATCTTTCAGAGAAAAAGTATTTATTGCCTTCTTATCAGAAAAAACGAACTTCTTCCCACCTCGAAGGTGCTGTTAGGATTCAGAGGAAGAAGCTGACGATGACCAGACAGAATCCTCTGTTTGAATGGCATTTATGCATAATGTATGAAGTGTGTGAATATGCAACAGACTATTGTTTTTAAGAGTTAATCATTTGTTAACAGGTGTCCATTTACGGGCTTGTGATGCCCAGAAAAAGGTACGCGGAAGTCCGTAACTCTTTGTTTTTATTGTCTCATATTGTCCTAATTCAAATTGTCCAAATTATTATTACTCTAGTTGTGTTACTATTTTTTTAACCATTTTATTACTATTAAACTTTTAAAATTTTAAAAACAAGTGATTGGCGTTTTTCACAAGCCCATTCTCACGAGCATGAGGCTTCAATCTGTGTGGCCCTCTCTAATGGTCTCAGATCCTCCGTAACCTGGGTTTTTTTCCTCTGGCACCGCAAAAACCCAGTTGCAGGCCTGCACTCCCCAAAACGCAAGATCAAACTAAAAATGTCCTGTTTTGATGGAGGGCCAATCAAAAATTCCTGAACTATGTCTCTCAATATGAGAAATCACTGGTCTCGGTGCCAAGTGATATATTTTCTCCTTGAGCCAGGTCTTAAGAGCTCTCAGAGGACCTATTACACCCGAGATAGCCCAGCTACCTCAAATGGCATAGAAGTAGCAGATTGACTTTCTGAGGTGATGTTGGAAACAGAAAAGTTTTAATAAAAGGCAAAATAACAAAGCTCTTGCAGAGAAAAACTGAGACAGGGGCAAGAGGTTCTTGCTTCTGCTGAAAACACCCCACAAAAGCAATTAGTTCTTTTAGTCTCTTCTTCTTCTAGTGAATTACTTTGGTGGGACCTTTTGGCTTCTGTCCAATTGGCAGCCCTAGGTTTGAGGTGAAGTCCCCAAGGTCCTATGAGGGTCTTTTTACCAAACTGAGGTAGGAGAAATTTCTGTGCTTTTTCCTTTTTAAGAAGACAAAGGATAATTTGGTCATTCTGTCAACAGGGGGCATATTCCAACACCATCCTACAGAAAATTCATGAAAATAAACTACGACAGGAGAAGTTAAGAGAAAATAACATTAATTATATAAATTTTACTGTAAGGTATTTTCCAGGGTGAGTTAATTTTCTGCTCTTGTGATGCCACAGTTGCATAGGTAGTGCTGGAAAGTCTTTCTTTTAACTGGCTATATTAATCTAGGGTTAAATGTGAAACTTTACATGTGAGACTGAATTTATGTAACCATTCTAGTGGTTTTTTATTTCATGAACCATAGCAAGTTTTTGCTGAAGAAGATTTCTAATTGTACTTTCTATTACAATTCACAATTTGGTTACAATTATTGGTTCAATTCACCAGTCAGAATGAGTGCCTGAAACTTCAAAGGATAAATACATTTAAGCATTAACCTTATAAAATATGAAACATGGTTGCCATTAACATTTGGAGTTCGATATTTGGGATGAAAGAGAGCTAGATTATCCCATTTTCAGTTGGGATTTTTTTAAGATACACTATATGTGCTGAAAAAAAAGTACTGCATGTCTATATGCCAGGAAAGCCAGAAAGCGACAGCAAGACCTGGAGGGTTTCCCTCCCTCCCTCCCTCCCTCCCTTCCTTCATCCCTCCCAGTATGAAGAACTACTGGGGCTAACTAAGAACTATATAACTATACAACAATATAGCAACAAATATATATGAATGAAATATAAAAGCAAAAGTCAAAAATTAATTTAGCATCAATAAGAAAGATGGAGAGGACAGAAAGAACTATGTTGACAGCACTGCAGAAAAGGAGCCAGACCAAATAATGAAAGCCCTTTCAATTCAGCCAGAGCAAATAATGAAAGCCCACCAAATACAATTCTTACTCTACTGATGAAGAACTCGTGCAGACACATGCTAATTTATTGCTGATTAAAGAAAATTTCAGGCACTAAAGTGCATTCTTTTCTTTCCTGTCCTTCAGACATCGGGGAAAAAAAGACATAGTTTGTCTCCTGTGATTAGCAGTGTTGTATTGCACTAAGTGGTTTCTTTAATTATTGTTTTGTACTGGTAATTGGAATTTTTGCACTGAGTAGTTTTTATATTGCATGAATAGTTTATGTTGTATCACAAGGCTTTTTCCGCCTTCCCCTCTCCCGCAAAGCTCTGGTCGTGATGGTCTCTTCCCACATTACTCCTCCCCTTGCCCCTCCCATCAGTTGTATCCCATTGGCTGTGACCCGTCTCCTCCGCCCCCCTTCCCCTGGGTTTAAAATCTCCTGTCATCACAGAATCGACCTCTTGCTCTTCCTAGACCCCCTAGAGGAATTCCACAATAAAGCGGTGGGATTTTTTGGTCCTGAGAATAAAGAGCCTCCCATCTATTATTTTTGTCCGTGTGAGATTGTTAGGGTCAGGGATTCAGAGCTAGCTGAACCGGGCCCCCCGAAGGCCTAGTCAATCTTATGTAGCAGCTTCTCAGATTGATGGCATCTGACACTGGGGATGAGCTCTGCTTGGCAAGGAGCTGCCCTGCCCTGCCCTTTCATCTCGGGAGGAAGCCCTGCACTGACTTCCAAAGAGCTACCAGCCTTTGCAACTTTGCAACCCTTACAACTGTCCCAAAGATGACACACTTGTTTCAGATATAATCAAATATATATGATCTTGCGATTATGATTCCATTTTACATGTGTTCAAGAAGTAATATAATATGTCAAATGAAGCTTAATCCATATATGAAAACAACATGTACAAAAAGCTGACTATCCCAAACTAAGTCAAAGACAGAGAACATTCTTGGAAACTTTGTACTCCTTCAGTACTGAATTTCTTTATAGCAGGCACAAATTAAGACAATTTGTTCTTGTCTTTAGTGTTTGCTAGAAGCCTAAGTGGTTACTAGATAAATTAATTCTAATAAAGTATTGAAGTATTAATCCTAATACTTAATTCTACTATTGAAAAACATTATCAAAGTTTGGGAAAGATGAGCTTCATTGTGACTTTATTATACCTATATAACTTGCATGTTCATAAATGAAGAATAATAAAGCTGTACAAAGAGAGGAATCATAACAATTGTTCTAACAGTAGAAAGTACAAGGAGAACATATGCCATGAAGAAAGTCCTTTCCTATTCCTTTTTTTTCTTAGAAAGAGACCCATTATTGTTCTATTTCTGTGATATTAGTGATAATCTCAGGAACTGTCTTTCTAACTCTAATTTAAAATGCCTTCAGATTAATTTTATGGTAGAAGTAGGACATTATTTTATCACGGTGAAGCTTAGAGAAAGACATGAGAAATAACATTAATGTGAACTGAAGCAAATAGGTTACTGCCTTCTTTTTACTTGCTAGCAGAGTTATAAGCTGTGAGTTTGGTTTAGTTTCTTCTATTTTTCTTACATCTCTAAGTTCCCTTACTCTCACTGTATCAATTCTTTTGTTATGACACTTGGCATTGTATCCCCTGGCCATATCTGCCCTGATGTTGCTGCTGAAGAGTCAGAAACCTCATTTTCCAGGAGGACTCCTGAAATAAGTTGAGCTGAAAACTACAAAAATATTTTGAAGAAATACAGTGTTGTTACACTAAGGCAGCCTTTTGCTGGGTTTCGGGGTGTCCCCAGATGGCTGCATGGGTCCTGGATAGCGCAGTCCTGTTCAAGACAGACTGTCTGAGCTCCCAAGCAGTTCTTAGCCAGAGGCAGCCTTAGCAAGCTTAAGTGAGATCATCTCTTTTGTGATTATCAGCTTATTGTGATTTCAGCCCTTTAGCTTGCTATGTGCCTAGCAGGCAGACGCAGGGAGAGAGAGGAGAAGGCCATATGGGGTTCCACAGTGATATCTTTATTGATTCTTCTGTGAAGGTTCCCAATGACAGCTCTTCTGCCAGAGCTGGGCTAAAACTCTTCATATAGGGTACAAGGGTATCAGAAATTGTCCAATGGCAAGGGTTAAAGAAAAGTGACCTATAGGGTTACAGAGAGATAAGCAAGAGAACTCAAAGGCAAAGGCGGAAGAGAGGGGCTTCTAGCCCATTCACCATGACTTGGCATTTCCTGTCTTAGGCTGCCGAATGCTACGAGGCATTGTAGACTCCGGGCCTGCTACATTGCACCACAAAAACATTTTAGTTTTATGAGATAAAAGTATTTTCCTTTTGATGATCTCTCAGACTCTGTTTATATTCTATATGTATGACTTACTGTACTGCAAAACTGTGAAAAGGAATGTGTATTAATCTACTTTGAATTTCATGAAAAATCTTTACTAAGCTATTTATTCATCTTACAAAATTAATCAAAATTACTCTTTCAAGACGTTTATCAAATCATATTGAATCCTACAGCAAAGGGTGCCATCATTGGCAATCACAGGACATTCAGAAAATCCTGTAATTGTCACAGTTATCTGTATGTGATCTACATTAGGCAAGTATAAAATAATTTTCCGTTGTGAGCAGCATTTTACCAAGAGCATTTCCTGCTGTCCCAATATTGAGATGCTTAACTATAAATATGTCAATAAAATCTATATTAGCATGTACATATGTTAATGATAGTGTATGAAATGATCAAGACTTAAAAAACCCTCTCCTTAATTTGCTTTCACATTTTATATAAAACAATAAATTAGAAAATAAGCAATCACTTTGTATAATATTATGACTTAAACAATAGTCCATAAAGTTCTGAGATGCTAAAGATGTAAGTTTTAGTGAGGCAGGTATTTTACAGAGAGCAAGACTTAGAACCTCCAATTACTTAGATTGCTGAAAATTATGAAACTACAATTTGCATTTTCTCTCTATGCAGAACTCCTCTACTAACATGCTGGAAACCATCACTGCTGCTCCAAAGCTGAGGATTGCTTAGCCAGCTGAACTGAAGTGGTGGAAGCACCTCTACTTGGTAAGGGAAAAAAACTGCCTGTGGCAGTACCAGTCGTCAGTTTTTCTGGGTCTGGATTGAAGACACTGGAGAGAGGAATTTGTGTTCGGACTCAAGTGTTTATTATTTCTTATCAGTAAAACAGTCTCACAACTGTGAATTCGGCAGCTTTTAATTAGAAGGAACAAAATGGCCAACAATCTCTTGTTACAAGGTCTTTTAAGACTAAACTATCCAATTAAGAACTGACACCTAGATTATTTTCCCTTTTAACCCAATAACTGATCCCAAAGAGCTGCAATGCGGACTTTTCTGCCCATTACAAAATGCCACCCAAACCCATGAAGAGGAAGGAAGAAGAGGCATGGAGAAGAAACCCAGGACCCTGTGCCCTCCATCTTGCTTCCATCCACAACATACTAAAACTCCCAAAATCTAAATTTCTCAGCAAGTGATGCACCTACACTATTCTCTATAATCTATTTCACACTTTTGTGGATCCTAGTATATCTTGAAGTCTATCTAGGAAACTTTCTTCATGAATGAGGGTCAAAATCGGGGGATCAGAGCACCCCAGAGCAGACAGAGAAATATTCCCAGTGCCCTGGGTTTCCACAACTGCCCTTTGGGAGAGAGAATATCCTGAAGGACAATTTCTTTCAGGCAGCTTCTTGTTTTGTGTGAGCCTCTCACTAGCAGCATTTTGGTATAACATGTTAGGCAGGGAACCTGCTAAATATACAGTACCAAAATGCTCCTTGATGATGTTACACAGAAGATCAGAGCTGAAAGGAATACAGAGGCACTTATTCCTACTCAATACCATCATGACTATACTAACAGATTGCTGTGTCACAGTATATTGCCTAGCAGTGCCCAGCTTCAAAGTTAAAGAAGGCAAAGAAATTTGACTTTTACTCGAGGAAGAACTTGTAAAGCGGTGGAAACTGGATGCTACTGGCAGCACCCATAGCATAGTCACCTACTTGCAAAATATCCTGTAATTTTATATTCCATTCTATCCATTCTGGCAATCTTGACTGAACTATACTGATGTAGTAATGCCTGAATCTCAAAATAGTTGCCATATACTTTTATGGAAAGGAAGAAAAATTAGTACTTCAGCAAAACACATTTTATAAAAAAATATAGGTTAAAACTGTATGTTAAAAGTAACAGATCTCATGATGTTGTTATATCAGTGTTATATCAGCTGCAATAGTCTCTCAAAATAAATTTTCAAGAGCTCTGTTTTTATGACTGAGGTCTCAGGCCTCTCATTCCACATTCCCATTGTCATGATGAGGAAATGCGTATTAGGTATCACAATGGACATGGCATAAAGCTCTGATAACTCTCTATTGCTGTGTGTAATTTTATATCTCATAATCATTTAGGTTGGAAAAGACCTGTAGGATCATTAAGTCCAACCATTAACCCAGCACTGCCTAGTCCACCACTAGACCATGTCCCTGAGTGTCACACCTAGACACCGGTTTAACAGTTGCGTGGACCATGATTCTACCACTTCCCTGGGAAGCCTGTTCTAGGACTTTACATGGACTTTTCTTTCAATGAATAAATTTTATCTAATATCCAATCTAAACCTGCCCTGGTGCAATTTGAGGCTGTTTCCTATCGTCTTCTTGCTTGTGACTTGGGAGAAGAGACCAATCTCCACCTGCCCACAACCCCCTCTCAGGAAGTTGTGATAAGATTCCCTCTGAATCTCCTTTATTTCCAGACTGAGCCCCCACAGTTGCTTCTCATCAGACTTGAAGTCCAGACCTCTCCCTGGCTTCACTGCTGTCTCTGGACATATTCCAACACTTTAACATCTTCCTTGTTATGAGGGGCCCAAAAACTGGACATAGAATTCATGGTGTGGCTTCATCAGTGCTGAGCACAGGGTCTCAGAACACAATAAAACCCATTAGATCTGTTAAGGAAGCAGATTTGTCATTCTTCTAAACATTTCCATCTGTGATAAACTCCAATGCTTTTTAAAAGAAGGACATGATTTAATTCAAAGCTTTTAAAACTTCATAAGAACCAAAGTAAACTGGAATTTTAAAACTCCAATTTTACATAATTAATTTTCAATTGTTATCAATTTGAATGTAAAATAATAAAGGTAAAAATGAAAGTAATCTTCAGATTAATAAATAAAACATTATTCCTAGCTTCTTATTCCATATTTGACTGTTCCTACAGATTATTTTTTTAAATGTTCTGTAAAATAATTTCTTATCATTTTCTTTATACAAGCAAAAAGAAATTAATGAGAATTGCTGGGATTTTTTGCTTTATAGTGTGCAAACAATACATCGAGCCAAAATATTTGACATTTGTACAGTGCTGAGATTATATTTCTGTGACTTTTATTAAGTTCAAAATTAGATATTTAGCCAAAGTATTTATCAAGTTTCCTATAATACACTTCATAATAAAGATATATAGGATAATATTCCTATCAATAATGAAAAATTTTTAAAAATTAGTGTGAAGCTTGATATGATGCTGAGTTGTACTTTATGGATGAAAAAGACAATTATATTTTTGATGATGACTGCACTGAGCACCTCCAGAGTTGTATGCTACCTTTAGAAATATGGGTCTGAAGAAAGGAAGAAAGTATTTTGAAAACAATTTACCATAGAAAACAACACAATGTTTTGTAGTATGACCTTCTCAAGTAGTAACTAAGGTAATTTCTAGTTATAACAAAGCAGTGTCAATGTTTTTTTACATTCTACCCATAGCCATTGCTGCCTTAGAAAATGTATTGGTTAAGACATAATGACTTCTTATACAAAATACAGAGACCTATGGACTCAAAGTCATTGACTATTTCATCACAGCAACTCCATATGGATAAAATATTTATTACCTCTGTATCAGACAAGAAGTATGGAATGCTGATACTTACCAGAGTTCATGCTATGAAAGACTGATGGGAAGCCAGCTATATGCCAACTTCTCTTCCTATAAATGCTAAATGAGTCACATCATTCCAAAGATGACAAACCTGAAAATCATACTCATTTTACTTCTTACCTATACCTTAAATGAACACTGCAGGAGCTATTAACTAGTTCCATTGTTATCCCTGAGTAAGAAAATTTTCCAGTCAACAGCAAACATCCAAACAGCTTCTGTATCTGGATCACTGACAGTTTCCACAGGACTGATTAAGAAAATTTTCAGAGAAGGAAATAGCATACCATTGGATTTCCATGGTATAGGCCCGTGGACCTACACTTTTGCCCTGGCATGCACATTCCTTTCCAACAGTAGTAATGAAATGTTCTTACTTCCCTCCGCACTTGTTTTGTCTCTATGTACCTTGAGGCACATAGCTCTTTTTTAGGAAGGCATTAAAGCCTCCTGAAAGGCAAGGGAATGTTGTAGCTGGCTATCAGGATTATTTCAGCAGGTGGCCTTGGGCTGTTATAACTTATATAATAAATTTCTAGTTAATCCTTATAACCCTGAGGATTGGGAACACATGTTCTTATTTAAAGGAGATTCTCCAAAGTAAAGGGTATTCCTCAAGTACAGAAAGTGCAACCCCTCCAAACTGAGATCTTGAACTGAAAATAAATGGTGAGAGGGCATACAGGGCACATAGTATACTTCTAGTTTTCAAAGCACTGACACTAAGAACAAAGTACCTTACTGAGCTATCACTTGAGTTCTCTAGTATGCAGATCCATTCCTCAAATATAGTGAAATGCACCCATGCAACAAGTCATCACAATACTTATAAGCCATGCAAAATGCAGTGCAATTAGGAGGTGATACATAAGTCTTATGCTTGCTCAGCAATGTGTTACTACCTCCAGGGAAATGGAGCTTCATGCAATGTTGCTCCTATCATGTATATGATAAAAAGTAAAACATTCTTACAGATAAAGACTGTGTGTCAGTAAGAACATGTTTCAGAAACAGTGTTAGTGGTTCCTGGAACAAAGTGGTTCCTTTTACTCTGAGTGCTTAATTGTGGAGAGTAAAATATCTATGCAGACAAAAATACCAAATATATCTGCTAATTCCTTAAGTCATCTCATAGAATCACAATAGTACTTTCATTGAGCAAACAAGGAACAGGAGTGAATAGCTCTTTTCTCGGCAGTGTCTATCAAATTGCTTTTCTGTCTGTAATTTCACTAATCTATTTTAGAGCATGGCAAAATCTCTGCAGCAATATGGAAGTAGGCAATAAAAGGAGCATCTTTTCTGCCAATTAAGAAAGGAAGTCTCAAATACTAATTGTTAATAGCTGGACTGGGTGTTGCACTGTCAGGAATCAGAAGACTGCTTTCTTGGTAAAATTAGACCTTCTAATTGAAGGAGTAAGAAATACTGAGCAGCAGTGAGCTATTTGGCCTGACAAGCCTATCTGAAAGGATGTGTGATTCCATGGCCCATTTTTTCCACTCCAATCACACAGAAAACAAACAAATGCTTTCACAATATTAGTTGTCAAATATGGTTTAAATTCTCTACATTAAACCATCTAGCCAATCCCTTATCTACCAAATTATCCATCCATGAAATACATATCTCTTCATTTTAGAGAGAAGAACATTGCAAAGGACCATGTCAAAGGCCTTAAGGAAGTCCCAGTTAATGCTATCCATAGCTCTTCCCTTGTTCACTGATGTAGTCACTCTATCATCAGAGGAAACTAGTCTGGTCAGGCAGTACCTGCCCTTGATTAAGTTTTTTTAATGAAATTACTGCAGCATGCACAAAAGTAAAATAAAATGGAAACCCATAATATGTGCATGGTATATAGTGCCAGTCAGAAATATGAAATGACCCATGCATGATTCTGAGTGTGATTAAAGAGGTATCTGCAATATTTGTGAAAGGCTTTACTCTCTACCAAAACTTAAAACCTAGTTATAATTCTCCAAAATGTCTTTGGGAGGTTTATTAATGTGCATAAAATTTATTCCTGAAAGTTGACAAAGCTCTTTAAGAACTGGATTTTAAGACATCCAGAAAATAAAGAAAAAGTGCTTTATGTGGCCACTAATTTTATAATCAGGATGTCATTCAGCTTAAAAGAGCAAAGCCTTCCTTCTGTTCAACAAAGCTGAACTCCTAGTGGTTTGTTTTTATAGATCCTTTCTTTTATGCTATGATAATGAACAGATTTGCTCAAAACCACAAAATCTCCACCAAACCAGGTATTATTCTTTTCTTTCAGGAAAATTTTAAATCACCTGCCAGTCCCTACAGTTGAACTGCTGTTTACTACCCCTTCCCAAACAAGAATGGAGCAAAGCACAAAGTAAAAAATTATTAAACAAAAATCAGTGTTTACATGACCTAATTAATGAGCAGAAAAACAAACCTTTTATTTAAGAAAACTGTGAACCCAAACCCTGGACAGGAGGTTAAAGTGCCAAAAGCCTCACAGAGAACAAGCTTAAAAGATCAAGTCACAG
The DNA here is from genome assembly GCF_028018845.1 of Melospiza georgiana. Taxonomy (NCBI): domain Eukaryota; kingdom Metazoa; phylum Chordata; class Aves; order Passeriformes; family Passerellidae; genus Melospiza; species Melospiza georgiana. Next base: position 60,633,167 of record NC_080465.1, on the reverse strand, counting down.
TATTGGATTCCACCTTCTTTCCTTCCCTCAAACACTCATAGAAGCTGAAGCCTTGAAGCAAAACTAAAATTTACTGGCTAAGCATATTCTCCTGTGTCATTTTCAAACAAGGCAATGCAAAATTAATAAACATGTATACATCTTTTATCACAAAATTTAAGTCAGTGTCTAACCACACTTTTCCTTTTGAATCAAGACTGGAAGAACATTGAGACTAATACTTGTAGGTTGAAAGTTTAATTTATTTATAAATATATGTTAAGTCTCTACTGAAATAAACCAATGAAAAAAGAAATGCAGGGCCCAGATCCACTTTACCATCTATTATTATTCAGTTATTGTCCTTAAGCAAGAACTCAAACTAACATTTTTTTCTGCTCTCTTTTAAATTTAATTTTCATGAATACTAAAGGAAAAAAAGGCAAAAAATTTTCATAGACTTAGTCAATGGCCATTAGATCAGATCATTAGATAAAATCATGACAGGATACCACATGTCCTCCTTGTCCAAATACAACTGTTAAATTTGATGTACCATTCTTGAAGTTGAAATATTTGTTGCCTGTATCTTTCTTCACAAATTATTTAGATTCACTTTTGTGAGTACATTTTCCAAGTACTAGGTAGTAATAATGGTAATCTTGTCCAATTTGTCTTCATATGAACGAATGCAAATAGCATGATCCCATTCTTCAGAACAAGATATCAATAAGCTTAAAGAAAGGTAACCTCCCTTTCCCAATAACATAATGAAGGCCTACACAAAGCCAAGAAAACTTCCAACAGGTTTCAGGGGAAAAAAAATTCACTGAAAAGTAAGAAGTAGGTCTTTCCTGTTCCCTAGAGAAACCAGCACATTAAGTTTCAGTTTAAAGACAAGAAAGAAAGAGGGTATAACACTGCAACATATTTTTAGAGTTATTGCTTCTGCAGCCTGAACAACTTAATGTCTTCAAATGCTTTATTAATCATGATTTGGGAGGAGAGAAATTCCAAAAAAAGCAAAAGATTTCTTTATGTTTCGGCTTATCAAAAAAACCCACACCAGACAAAAAAAACCTAACCAAAACCAAACAAACAAACCAACAAATCAACAACAAACCAAGGCAGACTTTTTCCTGTTGGTGTTACTATTGAAAGAATACCAACTAAAATAAGGAATGTATTTTGGAATATATTTTCTAGAAACCAATGAGAAAATATTATTTCTAAATAGCTAGTTAGCTATCGCTACATTATCTTAAACAGCTGTGCAACAAGCAAGAATATGCTAATCGACCATGTGGTTTATTAAAAATGGAAAAATCTGCACTTACTTATTCATAGGAAAGGTTTATTCCAGAACTCTACTGAGTTAGTGAGTGCTGCTGAAGCTGAGCACACTTCTACAAGGTCAAAACCAACTTAGGTTTCACTTCTGCAATTTCCAAAAAGACCTAAGCTCAAAAAAAGCTGCCCTCTTTAACTCAAAAACCATTAGAATGACATGCAGAATAATAAGACATTTCTGAAGTTTACTTCTCTGTATTTTGTTCTGTATTTTGACAACCCAAACCAATAGCAAAGTTCCTATTCACTTCAGATGATACTCAGAGTTGCAGTTAATACGGCTGACTGGCGACAAGAGGAAGGCTTGCAAATTTCAGTAGGAAGGAGGTGCTCCCTTGGGATCTCCAGGTGGTATATTAGGCCAGGAAATGAGATTCCTAGAAACTGTTCTAGATTTTCAGAAAAAATGACATTCACAGCAGCAGAATTCTGAATTATTCAATGGTCTCAAGCATATATCAACTATCCTGATTCAAAATTCTAAATAGCACTAGAATGTGCTGTTATTCACCATTAGTCTTGTTAGCATTCAAAACCACATAATCACATAAGTGATTATATGTGGTACTTTTTATTAAGAGCTCTAGGAATCAGGGTATTAGAACCCAAATCTGATTCCAACCATACATTTGAGATGAACGTGTTTTCATACTCTATCATTATATAACCTTCATGTTAATTAATAAACTTATACTGTTCTATTGTATACATAGATTTCAGCTAAACATAGTCCCCCTTTAAATTTCCAACGTAGTTTCTCATGATTCTTCTTATGATTATATAATAATTATATTTATTTACTAAACAATCATCACATCTAAAAATTACATAATTTATCATACTGCTTATGCAGGTGCAGTGATCTGAGAAAATACAAAGACTTTTCAGAGTTCTATCTTTAACATTTTCCAGGGCTCCACTATCATTCTCCCCACTTTGAAAGCATTTTCACTTCACTATAGGTGTAAATGTTTTCACTTGATACACTCCTTTATTCCTCAATTTATACTTAGTTCTTCAAATCCAGGGTTGACGTAAACGTTGTCGTGAATGTTATCATGAACTGGAGAACCAGAAGATGGTGGGCGTGGATCTCGTGTCAGTGCCTTTATTATTTTCTGGTTCCAGGACATTTTCTTCTGTATCTCTCCCTTTAAGATGCTGTAAACTAACCAAATTGCTAAGAATACAATTAGTCAGATAATCACACTCTCAATGATAGATTTAATCCATGAAGTCACATTCCATCCTAATCCTTTACAGATTTTTCCCAACCAGCTTGTAGTCAAGTCCTTTTGCTCTTCTTGTGCTTCATGCTCTATTTGTTTCAACTGATTGATGTCATATTCTACATCTGCAGTTACATTTGGGATGTGAATGCAGCAATGATCAACCTGTCCCTTTAAAAATCCATATACTCCATGCTCTTTCAGGAGTAGCAAATCTAGGGCTAATCGATTTTGTAAAGTCATTTTTGTGGTGGCTTGTAATTGTATGTTTAATTATTTAAATCCTTCCTGGGTGACTCTTGCCAGTCTGTCTACCTGACCTGTAAGTTTGTACAGCATCTCTCTATCTGATACTTTGCTATAGGACCAAGCAATGACTCTAGGGCCCACCCAAATTTCACTCCACTAGAGGGCTCTTGCCAAGTGTCATCTGGATTTTCATTGTCTAGAACTTCTCGTCTTGCTCTTATCTGCTCGTCTTGCTCTTATCTGCAGAAGTTCATGTTGTCCGTTAAATGGGGACTTTTTCCAAATTGGGCATAAGGTTGGAAGGCCTAAAGTAATCTCCTTTACTTTCCCATCTACAGGCAGATGTGTTGTCCAGGTGCCATTGCTTGCTGCCCATACAAATTGTCCTGGACCTCGGACTGTAACCTTGGTACATCCTATAATTACTTTATAATTCACTCTGACTTGTTTATGTTTGATCCCTCTGCAAGCACAACCAATTTGTAGGGCTATTGCCAGGGGGTGGCATCTGTTTTATCTCTGCATCATCCGAAGCGCAGTCATAAGTTTTATTACATGCCCACCAACTTACTTTGTCTGTCTTCGTTCTGCTGCTAGTGGCAGTGTTCGTTATTGCTGGATCTGTTTCATTCTCGGGGCCTTCCCACTTAATACACCAAGGGGTGTTTGCCATGTACTGGAATCTTTGAAGAATACTCACAGACCATGCACTGTCCCAAGGTTATATCTGATCTTTCTGATCCTTGGCCTCACACTTCCATACCAGAGTGGTTTCTGTAACATTTTCTATAATCTTTTTATAGTGTGGCAAATAACATTGCCATTGTGTGACACCTCCTGATTCTCCCATAGGGGTTCCTAGTATGCCATCACTTAGAATACAGTCTTTCTGGCTCATGGGTCTCATCCATGTCCCTATTTTCTCCCAAGTTTCCTTGATTACTTGCCTTGATTCCGGTACCTGTTTACATGCAATTGTTTGTTCTTTTGTATTTCAGGTAGTTTTGATGTTATGATTCCCCAATTTACTGGATCTCCTGCTGCCTTAGGTACTGGCAGACAGGCAGTTATTCTACTGGTGTTTTGCATTTTGGCAAAATCTCTGACTAATCCAGTCATTACATTCCCAGCCCGAACTGCATTAGAAACCTTTATCACCTGTGTTTCTGTTTGTACTTCTCTCTTCATTCTAGAATGAAGAGTAGTTAGTTGATCATTTTGCATTCCACATCCCAAAGACATTAATGACCATAACGTTAGCACAATTACTGATAGCATAATTAAACACATCTTATCTGCAGCCTTGTTAGTTCACAGTTTACACAGTCCTTGATCACGGATGGATTTTCTTCACTTGGGTGTAGTGAATCCAGGGGTCCACGCCAGCTACTTTGACTACTGTAAAGGTGCTTGGTAGTACCTGATGGGTCCACTCCACTTTTCTTTCAGCATTCTTCGTTCCAGTTCTTGATGTACACCTTGTCTCCTGGATGTATGTAATGAACTGGATTCTCAGAATCAGTGGTCTATTCCACACGAGGATGCTCCGGAGCCGTGCTAAAGTTTTCCCGTGAGACAGAACATAATTATACACTTCCTGCTTTCCTGTGACGTGTACATTAGGGTTAGGCTCAGGAGATTCATATGGTTTCCCATACAAAATCTCATAAGGACTGACTGACATCCCACTCCTAGGCTTTATCCGAATTCTCAACAATGCTATTGGCAAAGCCTGGGGCTACTGCAATTTGGCTTCTTGGCATATTTTACTAATTTGCCTTTTTGGTGTCTGATTCATCTTCTCTACCTGTCCGCTTGACTGGGGTCTCCACGGTGTGTGGTGGTCCCAAGTTATCCCCAGCAATCTACTTACCTCTCCTACTAGTGTAGCCATGAAATGGGGCCCCCTATCTGATGATACCCCTAGGGGTACCCCGAACCTGGGAATAATCTCCTGTAGTGACCACTTAATTGTTTCCTTTGCTTGGTTTGTGCAACAGGGAAGGCCTCTGGCCACCCAGAGAATGTGTCAACCCCCACTAACAGGTATTTGTATCCTCGAGTTCTTGACAGTTGTACAAAATCTACCTGCCAATAGTCTCCTGGCTCTATTCCTTCCTAGCTGTGCCTGTCGCCTAGCACTGGGTTGTTTTTCAAGCAGATATCACATTTTGACATTACTGATTTTGCCATTGTTAACATCCGTATCAAAATAAAACTCTGCTTTAGCAATTTTACCAATGCCTCTGCTCCCCAATGACATTCGTTATGTTTAATTTGTAGAACTTTTCTCATTATCAAGGGGGGTACCGCTATTTGTCCTTGTGCAGTCACATACCATCCCTCTGAATTCTTTTGTGCATTTAGCAAACGTGCCAGTCTCTCATTTTCTACTGAATATTTTTGTTTTGGAGGCAAATTGAATTGGGATACATTAAGCGTTAAAGGTATCAATGCCATTGTTGTTTGTACCTCTTGAGCAACCTGTCGAGCTGCCCAGTCTGCCTTTTGATTTCCCTCACAGATTTTGGAGTTTCCTGATTGGTGTGCTTTGCAGTGTATGATTGCTACTTGTTCAGGTATTTGTACTGCCTTTATCAATTGCAGGACTGCATCCTGATGTTTAATGTGCATACCCTGAGAAGACAATAGTCCCCTTTCTTTCCACAGTGCTCCGCGTGCATGCACCACTCCAGATATTTACCTTTTTCCCTTCACTTAATTCTAGTGCCCTGGTTAAATCAACCAGTTCTGCCTTCTGGGCAGATGTATTTGGTGGTAATGCTTTTGCCTCCACTACTGTATTGACTGTTGTTACTGTATATCCAGCGTATCGGGTTCAGTTTTCCACGAAGCTGCTCCCATCTGTAAACAGCTCCCACTCGGCTGCTCTAGTGGGACGTTCTTTCAGGTCTTCTCTTGCTGAATAGGTGTACTCTATTACTTCTACACAGTCATGTTCTAATGGGCCTTCTTCAGTTGTGGTACCGCGGAACAAAGCTGGATTCAAAAGGTTAGTTGTTTTTAATGTGACATCATCCTGCTCAGTCAGGACTACCTGGAATTTCATCATCCTGCTGGGAGATAGCCAATGGCCCCCTTTTTGTTCTAAGACAGTGGTTACCATGTGTGGTACATAGACATCTATGTGCCTTCCCATAATAAGCTTCCTGGCTTTCTGTATCAGCATCACAGTAGCTGCAACTGCCCACAGACATGGAGGCCACCCGGCACTTACGTTGTCGAGTTGTTTGGAAAAGTAGCCCACTGGCCTTTTCCAGCTTCCCAGACACTGGGTCAGGACTCCTAGGGCTAGGCGAAGCCTTTCATGTACAAACAGCTGAAAATCTTTAGACAGATCAGGTAACCCTAATGCTGGAGCAGTTGTCAGTGCTTCCTTTAATTTTAGGAAGGCTTCTTTCTGTGGTTTGCCCCAGGTGAATGGCTGCGTCTTCTGAGCTTCATACAGGGGTTTTGCAATCAGTCCATAGTCCATGATCCACAGGTGACACCATCCTGCCATCCCGAGGAAGACTCGCAGCTCATGTAAATTCTGGGGCTCTGGAATAACACAAATAGCTTGGATATGGTTAGTACCTAGTTTTCATTGCCTTTGTGAAATTTCACATCCCAGGTATATCACAATCTGTTGAGCAATTTGTGCCTTTCCTCTGGATACTTTGTAACCTCCCATTCCCAGTGAATTTAAAATCGTCATGGTTACCTTTATACAGGTTGCTTTTTCTTCTGTAGCTATTAGTATATCATCAACATTCTGCAACAATAAGTATTGGTCTCTTGGTACTTGCCCATTTTCAGTCCAAATCTTCCTTTGCCAGTTGGTTTCCGAATAGGGTCAGTTAGTTCTTCTATCCTTGTGGAAGTCTTGTCCAGGTGAGCTGGGTCTTTCTTCCATTCCCTGGGCTTTTCCACTCAAAGGCAAACAGTTTCCTACTTTCTTTGTCAAGGGGGATGCAGAAAAAGGCATCTTTTAAATCAATTACAGTAAACCACTTATATATCTCCTTTACAGATGTTAGCAATGTGTAAGGATTTGTTACCACTGGATAAATGTCCTTTGTTATTTTATTTATTGCTCTCAAATCCTGCACTAATCTATATTCACTATTTTGGCTTCTTTACTGGAAATATTGCTGTATAAAATTCTGATTCACATTCTTCTAAAATTCTGTATTTCAAGAGTTTCTCAAAAATCTTTACTATTCCTTGCCGTGCTTCTGGTTTTATGGGATACTGTTTGACTTGTACAGCCTTGCCCCTTCTTTTAAGTGTACATGCACTGTTTGTGCCAATTTAGATTTCCCTGGTATGTCTGTCTCCCATACAGAGGGAATCACTGCATCTTCTATCTCCCTAGGGATAGAGGGAACAGGTTTTCCTTTGATCATTAATATCTGTCCCGTCTTTGATTCAGGTATTTTCATTATAAGCTCTCCATTTTCAAAGGTTATTACCGCATCAAGTTTCGCTAGCAAATCTCTCCCCAAAAGAGGAATTTTGGACACTCAGGTACGTGTCACAGACATTTTTTCATAGAAATCCTTTCTTTGGGATTTGTTCATCTTCTGGGAAGCTGAGGCCCCAGAAGAAGAATGTAAACAATTGTTATCGGCTGCTGTGAAATGTAGCAGGTTGCCCCTGTAGTTGGCTCATGATCCATGTGTACAATTAAGGGCCAATCACAGGGCAAGCTCTCTGGAACACAGTGACAGAGAACTCTCTTGGTTTTAGATTCTGTTCTATTCTTAGCTTAGCAAGCCTCTGCAACTTGTCTCTCTATTCCTTTTAGCATAGTCGTAATGCATTATGTATCATATATCAATAAATCCAGGCTTCTGATCATGAACCAAGATTCTCGTCTCTCTCTCACCCTGAAGACCCTCATCAGGTCGCTGTAATAGGTACGTATAGGAATTCGTGTGTTATAACCTTGTTTCCAAAACACAAATCTAAGGATTGCAAGAATGGCCGTTTTTGCTCTTTCCCTGTAGCTCTGACTATTGTTTCCTTGTCCCCAATTTGTCCTCGCAAATCATTCAATACAGAAAAAGTAGCTCCCGTATCTATTAGAAATCTGACTTCTTTATGCCCTAACTGTATATTTATAACAGGTTCCTTAACTTGTTTTACTGGTTCTATGCCTGGTCAGCTGGTATACTCCCCCAGGACCATCGCCTTGGTTACCTGTTGGAACTGATTGTCCTGGTGAAACCAGTTATTCAAGTCTGGACAATTTTGCTTCCAATGGCCCTCCTGCTTGCAATATGCACATTGATTCAGGCTTAACCTTTGCATGACTGGTCTCCTTCCTTGAATATTCCTGTTACGTCCCCTGAAATTTGGGTTCCCTTCTCCTTGTATTACTGCCAGTAGATTCTGCTGCTGCCTTTTACTAGCTTCTTTTTCGCGATTGTTATGTACCTTCCAAGCAACCTCAAGTAGCTTATCCAAATTCCTTAGTTCTTCCCCTTCTAATTTTTGCAATTTTCAACAAATGTCGTCCTGTGATTGGCCCAAGAATATGAGAGTGAGCTGAACCTTTGCTTGTTCTGTGTCCATTTGGAGATCTGTATATTTCTGTGCTATCTCCTTAAGCCTTTCCAAAAACACAGTGGGAGATTCCTTCTTTTCCTGTCGAACCTCATATAGTTTGGACCAATTTATAGTTTTGGGCACAGCGTTCTGTGTTGGAATTTATAAGGTTAGAAGATTTTTAAGAAATGGTTAAAAGAAGTATGTAGGCTTTAGATTGGAGTTTTGTTAGCATTGCAGAAAAGTTTCTTATGTAAGCAGAAAAGTTTTTTATGCAAGTAGAAAAGTTTTTTAAGTAGTAGAGCATACCTGACAAATAATAATAAGCTTCTGTAGAATTGGTTTTAAGATGGCAACAAGGTTATTTAATGTATATCTTTAGAAGGTTAGTATGAATAGAACTTTGTTCTTTGTTTCTTATGAATTAATCTTTGTTTTAACTATCATTGCGTGTGCTTTGTGGGATTAGATAGAATGCTTGTTAATACGTGTTTTTTGTGTTTGATTGGCTGAATTTTAGTCTGAGATGATTTTATGTATTTCTGTACTAGCTCTGCTGGAGGAGACATTTTTTTTGTGTAGATCAGTGAGCTGTCATGTCTCCATTTTGTATTTTGAGACTGATGTGCTGGAAATAAAAGCAAAAATCTCTTCACTGGTCTGGTTACCATGTTATCCATATTTGGATATTTTGCTGCAGCCTAGTGAGTTCCTTTTTTAAGACGTGAGTTCCTGACACAATTAGACTTATACTTACCCCGTCCCCCGCATATTGGTGCCCCGTGTGAGGAGACCCCCGTCCGAGGATGTAGAATAGAAGAAAAAAGAAAAAAGAAAAATTGTGGAAGTACCAGCCGCAGAGACCCAAGTGTTAACAAGGAGGACACTGTATCATCTCTCCCGCCGAAGCCAAGAAAATTGTAAGTAACTTATCTCGGGAGAGCGCTTGGGTGACGTTGTGAAAAAAAATAGAGAAAAAGAAAATTATTAAAAGAACACAAAAATGGGAATGAATTTATCAAAAGTTGAATGAGATGTTTTTCATCGATTAGCGACAATGTTACAAGAAAAAAGTCACTCTGAAATTTCAAAAACGGAGCTTAAAAATTTACTTATCTGGGTTAAAGCAACTACGCAAGATTTAAATTTGCAGTCTGCTTTTACTTTTCATTTTTGGGATCAGATAAACTGGAGAATCTATAATCTAGTCTCTCTCAAAAAAGATGAAAGCTTAAGAGAACTTATGCCGATTTGTAGAGCGCTGTTAGAGTGTTTTAAACAAACTGATAATAATAAAATCAACTTAGACTCAGAAAACAAAGCTTCTGGCTCTGTCTCTTTAAATTCCAGTAAACCAGAGACTGTGTGTGTATAAGAGAATGTTACAAGTGTTGTTGCAAATGCTGAAAGTATTGCTTTAAAATCTGTTAAAAAAAATCTTTCTTCTCTCTCTCTGAGAAAAAATGAGACTCTTTCAGACTTTTCTTCACGTTCTGTTAATGTAAAAATATGTGGCTCTTTTAAAGAAGATAGGACAAAATGTGTAAAAGATGGGAATGAAAAAGTGTCTGTACCTTCTAAAATTGTTTGTGCAGGGACACTGAAACCTGAATTGGATTCTGTTGGGCCTGGGGTGGAGGCTGAGGTGGCTGCTTCCACTCGAGAAATTGTAGGTCCGGAGAACTCTTTTTCAGTTAAGCAAAAACATGGTTGTTCTAGTGTTCGTCAGTCTATAGATACAGAGAAAGAAAAAGTAGCTTTAAGGGTAGAGTCCTTTGAAAAGATAGATAACTCTCAAAAACCTGAAAAAACACGAGTTGAGTTTTTAAAATGTCATGATCCTAATTCTTGTATTTTAAAACAAAACCATGTAAGTTTAAAACCCAGATTTGAAAACTCCCCAGCTGAGTTTTTCTTAACAGAGAGACAATGTGAAACTTGTAGTAAAGTATCGAACTCAAAGTTAAATAGCACTGTTCCCAGAAGAGAAGAACACGCCTCTGTCCCAGCCCCTTTGAGCCGAGCTTCAGAAGAAGTGTGTTGTTTGTGAGAGTCCACCCCTGCTTTTTATAACCGAGTTCCCAGAGCTGGCCGAGTTCCCAGAACTAGCCGAGTTCCCAGAGTTAGCAGAACTCCTAAACAAGAGTACAGTGTCCCTGTCAAGAATTTAGATTTAAGCAGAGAGCCTAAAAAGTTTAGATTTAGTGATTTCTCAGAATCAGAAAATATATTAGTTAGAAGTAAAAGTCAAGCTGTCATTGATCAAAGTGACAATTTTGATTTTCCATTAAATTTACCTGATTGGTCATACATTAATCAGAAACTAGAAAAAGATTCAAATTTAAAAGAACAATATCTTACTTTACCAGTAAAATATAGAAGAAATAATAGAAATCCAAAATATAAAAAACTTGATCATCATAATATAAAAGATTTGCGACAAGCTTTGAAAGAAAGTAGATTTTCTTCTCCCTATTTTAATAGTGTGTTGAAAAATACTTTTAACTCTTATGACTTAGTTCCTGCTGATTGCAAGAAGGTAGCTTCTCTGATCTTAACCAATTCACAGTACTTACTATGAGAATTACAATAGAAAAAACTACTTAACAAGTTAGTTGAAAGATATGCAAATACTAATTATGCCAATCTAGATGTTGCTCAATTAGCTAGTAATTCACCTTACAATAAGCCTGAAAATCAAGCAACTGAACTGCCTCAGCCTGTGTTAACAGACATTAAAGATGCTGCTAGAAAAGCCTTACTTTCACTTGAGCTTACTAGCTCACATTTAAGCTCTTATCCACTGATCAAACAAGGTGAAACTGAATCTTTTAGTTCTTTTTTAGATAAATTAATTCAAGCTGTTAAAAAGCAATGTCCAGATGAACAAGCCCACTCTTATATCATTCAAAATCTTGCTTCTGTAAATGCTAATAATGAATGTAGAAAAATTATTTTAGCTTTGCCTAATCAGCATCCAACAATTACACAGATGCTAACAGCTTGCAGTAGACTTATGAGTTCACAAAATGCTGCAAATTCACAAGTCAATACTTTAGAAAAAACACTAGAACATAATTTGACACAACGAATAAATAAAATTGAAAAGCTTTTAGAAAAACAAGAAAAACATCAAGAAAATTCTGTTAATACTGTGCAAGTAGATCCTAATAAAAAGCCTTATTACCGCGCCTGAGTGGGTCGCAGCTGGTGATAGAGAGACGGTGAATCTTGTATCTTGATCAGAAGGCTTGATTTATTAAGATATTATAGATAATACATTATGACTATACTAAATAGAATATAGAGAGAGGTTTGCAGAGCAGCTAGGCTAGCTAAGAATAGATAGAAAAGAATCTATAACAAAGTTGTGTCCAAGGACTCAGTCCCCTAGCTTGCAGTGGTGATTGGCCCTTAATTATAAACATAGGAAATGAGCCAATCAAGGTGTTCCTGTTGCATTCCACAGCATCTGATAATAATTGTTTACCTTGTCTTCTGGAGCCTCTGGCCTCCCGAAGACACAGAAATCCGAAAGAAAGGATTTCTGTGGAGAAATGTCTGCGACAAAGCCTGTCTGCTTTAATTGTAGTAAACTAGAGCACCTTAAAAAAGATTGTCGTGAAACATCAAATCAAATTTCTATTTGCCCTCGATACCGAAAAAGAAAGCATCTTGCTAAATTCTGTCACTCACTATTTGACATCAATAGCAACCCACTGTCGTTAAACTTCAAAAACAGCACGTTCCACCGCACTCAGACACAACTTGTAGTACCCACTAATGTCTCTTTCTCGTCTGTTTTAATGGCTCGGGAAGGCTCGGGATGGCCTTGGGCAGCCCGCGCTCCAAAAGACGAAAAGAGGCTTCAGGTTTTTTCTCGGTCTTCAGTGTTTATTAGTTTTTTATCTAAAAGATTTTCTCTCGGCCCGACAGAGGTCTGCACAGCAAGCCAGCCATGAGCACACTGAGAGCCCCCGGGGCGGTCACCTATCTTTATACTCAAAATTACGTATACAATATTTACCTATTTTCCCCAATATCTTTTACCCTTATTGACCAGTGCACTTTTAGTAAGGACCAATCCCAAAGTGCCACCACCACCACAGAAGATGGAGGCTAAAAAGAAGAAGAAGAAGGACAGGACATGCCCCAATTCCTCCATCTTATTTCTGTAGACCCCCCTGTACAGAAATCCTAAACCCTGTGTCTCACACTCTAATTAACTTATCCCTTCACCATTAATCCCAGTGAAATCCTCCCATCCTCAAACAGGTCTCGTCTCCTGTGCAGGATCAAAGTCCAGCCACCAGACACTTCTGGCAACATCCCAGGACCACCAGACACTTCTGGCAACATTCCAGGACCTCCAAGCCCCCCAAGGGTGGTCTTGGTGACTCGGCACATCAGTCCTGAGGTGCTGAGATCCCACACACTAACAATGAGTGAATACTCTCACTGAGCTAATCATGTCACAAAAAAATTGTCATGTGTAAAAATTTCAATCAAAGTGACTTTTTACCTGTCATAAGATGTAATTATCATGATATATATGAACTGCTAATGTCTTGTTGTACAAATTTTGTCCTCAGTTCACAGAAATTTCCAAGATTCAAGATTCTACTACTACATAAATGATCTACTCATCACAACCTCAACGGAAACAGAGATGCAGCAAACCTGTGCTAGTGTTGAGACTAAAATCCAAAAGTACTAGACTTAACATTTCTACAACTAAATTCCAAAGATGCAACAAAAATTCAAGACTAAAACATCAATTCTTCAAAAAAGACCATCAACTCTTCAAAGAAAACAACCTCATCACTAAACTCTGACTGTAGTTCGAGTTTTTCAGCTTTTCCCTCAATCTTTTAATTTAATTTAATGAATAAAAAGTTCAGTTTTAAAAGATGTTAGTAATGAAACTTTACATCGTTAGCTTTCATGTCTTTTTTATAACTTTACAATATAAAACTAATCCATATTTCGTTTCTCACATTAGAATATTCATGTTTCCGTAAACACGTTCTCTAGAGCAGTTTTTACTTCCCTTCACACAAGTAAAACTGGCAGCCATGCCTGTCATCATTTCCTGTAACCTTTTGCTTCATTAAGTATACCCCAAGAAGTAAAAACTGACAATAGTCCCGCATACATATTTCAAAAATTAGCCACATTTTTAAATGAAAAAAAGTATTCGACACATTTTTAGTATTCCCCACTCTTCCACAAACCAAGCAATCATTGAAAGAACACATCAAACCCTAAAATGCATATTAAATCAACAGAGAAGGGGAACAGAGATCACCCCACAGATGAGAATGAGTAAGGCTCTGTATGTTTTTAATTTTCTAAATAGTTCAAGTACAGAACCAGATCCACCAATCTTTAGACACTTTTCAAATAACACACAGGCAAAACTGAAAGAACATCCTCCTGTTCTAATTAGAAACCCTGACTCTAGACAGATGGAAGGCCTGTTTCAATTAATAACGTGCGGCAAAAGGTATGCTTCTATTTCCACAGGTGCTAGAATTAAGTGAGTTCCTGCCAAAAACATCAAACCATATTGCACTTCTGAACCTGTTGTCAAGTCCAAAACCAAAGAAGCGAGTACGCAGACGTGAACCGAATCGAAAGATCCCGAGTCTTGCCTGACGCCTCTTGTGCCTGACGTTCTTTGTGCATCAGTAGAACCCATGAACTCTGATTTTGTGCCAATGTTATTTATAAGTATGCTAGTTAAATGCTAAATAGTTGTTTAACAAAGCTAATTTTTAGCTGAAAATTTAAGTTATTGTTTTTGTTTAGAAAGAATTCTGCCAAAACTTAGTTCTTGAAAGAGATAGAGCAGAATCAAATGGTATACTTGTTTTGTTTGATTTTAATTGTTTTTTGTCGTGCAAATTTGCCTGTAGATAAACCGAAAACGAATGTTTGAGTAACCTTAGCCAAGGCTGCCAGATCAGATACTATATGTCTGTCTAATTCAGAACCAGAAAAGCCTTTTTCAACCTGTTTGGTTGGTGTGCCAGTGAAAGAGTTGCCTTTAGTCAAAAAACAATCTAATGGTAAACCAAGTAGAATTGACAGTAGAAACAGTCCTTCCTTCAATTATAACATTTAGTCTAAAAAACTTCTCAGGGCAGCATCTGAACCTCAAGATTTAGAAATCCTTAGTTCTTTGACCATAAATTTTTATTTTACTTTCATGACTCATACCTAGCGAAAAGGTGATCCCCCAAAGTTCAGTGTTACTCCTCTTTATTTTGCATATAAAAATTTGAGTTTTTAGTGTAATGTTTCAAACAGTTGAGATGTGTTTCCAGAGACAGATCAATATCCACAGCAATTACCAAAAGGGTGTTAGTTCATTTGCAGAGACAGAGCTCAGCAAAGCATTCCAGCCCACCTTGAAAGTGGCCCTTGTAGCATTAGTATGCTCACCATAATTGCCCCCACTTCCAAAGCAGTGATGAAAAAAAAAACAAAGAAAAACAAGAGCTGTTCCTCATTATGATGAGAACTGTCAGAGTGATTTTATGCCTTAGAATGCCACCAAAAAAGTTTCAGCAGGTATATTTTTACCCCAATTAGCTTCAGCTGTAGCATTGAGACAATTAGATCGAGTTGGATGTTGGCTGAGCAAACAAGCTAATGCCACATCCTCCGCAATCAGTGATATGTTGACCGATGTTGATAGTATTAGACATGCTACTCTTCAAAACAGAGCAGCCATTAATTTTCTTTTACTGGCACAAAGACATAGTTGTGAAGAATTTGAAAAATTGTGTTGTATGAATTTGTCTGATCATTCTGAATCCATTCACAAAAGCATTCAAAAATTAAAAGATCTGACAGCCCAAATTAAAGAAGATGAAAGTTCCTAGTTAGATGATTTGTTTCAAAATTAGAGTTTTGCACCTTAGCTAAAGCAACTTTGCAAGATAAGTCTTTACATATTAAGTGTTCTAATACTGATATTGATAGTAGTACCTTGTATACTCTTCTTGTGTTCAGCGAATAATGAACAAAACAGTCCGAGAAGTTTTTGTCATTCAAGCAAGAGAATTAAGAAGTAGAAGCACAGAGAGTGTACAAAATCTCACAAAAGCAGTAGATGAAAGTATTGACATGAACGAAAGTTTTGAATTAAAGCCTTAGAATTGACCAGAGTTTTTCAAACGATAACTTGTGACTGTTGGCAAACGTGATTCATATCTCTTTCAGAGATTGAGTCTTCACAGCATTAAGTTGCTGTGCCGTAATATAGCAATGCTTCAATTTAGTGAAAATAAGTCTTCAACAGATAATAAGCAGAAATTTTGCAATAGAGCTATGAAATGCAAGTAGCAAGTGACAAAAAAATGAAAACTTCTGAGTCAAACAGAGAGGGGGAAATGTTAGAATCCATAAGGTTAGAAGATTTTTAAGAAATGGTTAAAAGAAGTATGTAGGCCTTAGATTGGAGTTTTGTTAGCATTGCAGAAAAGTTTCTCATGCAAGCAGAAAAGTTTCCCAAGCAGTAGAGCATACGTGACAAATAACAATAAGCCTCTGTAGAATTGGCTTTAAGATGGCAACAAGGTTATTTAATGTATATCTTTCGAAGGTTAGCATGAATAGAACTTTGTTCTTTGTCTCTTATGAATTAGTCTTTGTTTTAACTATCATTGCGTGTGCTTTGTGGGATTAGATAGAATGCTTGTCAATATGTGTTTTCTGTGTCTGATTGGCTGAATTCTAGTCTGAGATGATTTTATGTATTTCTGTACCAGCCCTGCTGGAGGAGATATTTTTTTTGTGTAGATCAGTGAGCTGTCATGTCTCCATTTTGTATTTTGAAACTGATGTGCTAGAAATAAAAGCAAAAATCTCTTCACTAATCTAGTTACAATGTTTTCCATATTTAGATATTTTGCCGCAGCCTAGTGAGTTCCGTTTTTAAGATGTAAGTTCCTGACACAATTGGACTTACACTTACCCTGTCCCCCGCATTCTGAACTCCTATTTGGATCCACTCTTGATATTTCCATAATTTCCTCATATCACAAAATAAATTAGGGCCCCAATTTGGATCCTCAATTGGGAAATTCGCATCTAAATTCCCTGTTACCAGCCCATTTCTGATATCCTCTCTTGCTCTCTCTTTGGCTGCCTTAAGTACCATCTCTTTCTCAGTAGAACCCATCAAAGTATCTGATCTTATTTGTAAGACATCCCAGTCAGGATTTTGAGTTTTTATAACCATTTTTACTACTCGTGCCATTTTGTCAGGATTTTCTCTAAAAGTTCCGACTGACTGTTTCCAAATAACTAAATCTGCAGGGGAAAAAGGCACTTTTACAAATACTGGCCCTTCCCCTGCTACACCTTGCTGCAAGGAGGCAACCACAGTCCGTTTTTGTCTGCCTTTATCTTTTTTAAACCGACTCCTGGTTCTGTGGGCTATTGGGGTCACTAATTCATTACCATTGCTATCTGTTTCACTTGCATCCCTCTTTCTCCTTTCTATCACAGTTAGGTTTTGCTCATCTTCCGAGGAAGAGGTATCAGGTGACAGTGGGAGAGGAGGGTAAAGAGGGAAGGGTGTACTAGACGAGACAGGTTCAGGCTCTAGGTGGGGTAGGAGCAGGCAGTGGGATAGGGACAGAAGAAAAATGTGGGATGGGGTTAGATTCTCTTGGTCTTATTGGAGCTACCTGTAAATCAATATCTGTATAATTTTCCCTACTCAGACTTTCAACGCCGAGTGTTCTAAACTTTTCTCACAAACCCCACACTTATCACTTGTAGATGCTCTAACCACCATTAATCTACATTCATGCTGCCATTCTGGCTTTCCCCGTAAATAGAAAAACAAATCAACATATAGGACCTCATCCCATTTTCCTTCTTGTTTACAAAATGACATTGACTGCGAAATAATGTTATATTGCAGTGTCCCATGTTTTGGCCATTTTTCGCCATTCTCCAAGACATATTCTGGCCACCATGTATTACAATAATCAATCAACTTAGCTTTATGTAATTCTTCCCCAAAATTACCCTGTTTCCAATGTGCTAATAAGTACCCCAAAGGAGAAGTTTGCAGAATAGAGGCATTGCTGCCCAAAATCCCTTTAAGTTTCTCTATTCCAAATATACCACAAATTGCTGAACCCACAACGCTTTCGCAATTGTCTTATGGACGGCGCCTAGGCTTTATACCACCAGGAATTCCTTCACCCCAGCCAAACGTAGTTTTCACTGTGTCTTATTGGCAGGCACCCAAAACCAAAGTAAAAAGCACCTTACCTTTCTCCCAGGGACGTTTGTGAGCGGCGGGAGCGGTCGTGGCTGATGGGCTCCGCGAGAATCCCCCAGTGCCGACTGGAGCGTGGTCAAGTCGCGAACTCACTCAGCAGCAATCACAGGGCCCCATCCCGGGTCGCCAAAATGTTAGCGTTCAAAAACACATAATCACATAAGTGATTATATGCAGGTGCTTTTATTAAGAGCTCTGGGAATCGGGGTATTAGAACCCAAATCTGATTTTGACCATACATTTGAGATGAATGGTCTATATTGTTCTATTGTATACATAGATTTCAGCTAAACATAGCCCCCCTTTAAATTTCAAACATAGTTTCTCATGATTCTTCTTATGATTATATAATAATTATATTTAATTAGTAAACAATCATCACATCTGAAATTTATATCATTTATCATACTGCTTACGCAGGTGCAGTGATCTGAGAAAACACAAAGCCTTTTCAGAGTTCTATCTTGAACATTTTCCAGGGCTCCACTATCAGTCTCACTAAGAAATTCATTGCCTAGAGGTATGAACTTACACAGTTTAGTATAGTGTGTCAGTAGAGATATACAGTAACTCTTATGAAGTTTAAGCCAGTGTATTATTAGCAAAATCTGTGTAGGAAGTTCTTGTGAAAAATTCAAAATACATATAAGTAATCTTCCTAGGATAAAATACCGTGCACATGGCTAAGGCATAAAAAAATACTCAACCCAAATTGAAATGCAGTCATGGCCATGTACATTTGAGACACAGTAGCTTATAATAGAAAAGTGGAAAAGAAAATAATTTTCTTTCATAATTTCCTCTTTCTAAATACTGATTATTTCTCTACATTTGGTGCTTTCAGCACCAAACCTCAGTGTCATGGTTTAGTTGAAAAGGTTGTGTTAGGTTATAGGTTTGACTTGATGATCTCAAAGGTCTTTTCCAACCTAGTTAATTCTATGATTCTGTGAAGATCTATCAGCATGTTTATTGCTTTTATTTTATTGCCAAAAAAACCCATGAAGTAAGAATTATGCTCCCTCTAAAGGAGATTAGTTTTAAAAACGCCTTATGGGAAGATAGGGATGTCTGTTAGGACTATTCATATAGTAAATAGTCTCAGAGGGCACCACTCTGAGACTCCTTAGGTTCTGAATGCCACTTGCACAAGGGTCTGCATGCCCCTTGCACAAGGGTCAAGATCTCATCTCTCATGGATTTGTAAGCTTTAGTGACATTTGAAAAACTTACTCCCTTTGATTTATCTAGGAATTATCTAGGGGTATTATGTAGTGCTGGTTTATGAATCTCAAACTGTTGTAGAAAAGTTGCCACGAATTCATGCAGACTTAATGCACATCACAAAGTTTTTTGAAAAGAGAAGCATGGCTTGCAAAATAAAGTTCCTAATGTTCCTACTTAACATTTTAAATTTTTAATTAATTTTTTAAACCAGGTATGAACTGGCATAGACTATGACTACATAGATTCTGACTACAAACAGGCTGAAAAACACTGTTTTAAGGTGTAAGGTGCCTGGGCTCCCTTCAGCATTAAATCTGCAAAACATGAGGCTTTCATAATTTCACTCCTGATTTGTTAGGAAGTGAGGAAAATGGAAGTGTTAATGTGTCAGCATGGCAACCGGATGACTGTAAGAGAAGCTGAGAAGGATCTCACTGAAAAGAAGGACTAGGGAAATAGAAAGAATTGAAAAGATAAAGAAGAATCAAGAACAGTCATAAAGGTAGTCCAGTTCATTTGGTTTGCTTGCCAACTTTTTGGATTTAGTTTTTAGGGGCAATAAAAGTAATCCATCCACAAGCACCAAAGAAGCTAGTAAGTAAGTGACCATTACAGAATATATGTAAATACAGAAACAAGTGCAGTGAAGCTCTAAGGAGAATATTTAGATATTCAATAAAGCTCAAATTAGTTAATAGATGCAAAGGCTGAAAGAAAATTGCTCATGGTGTTTCATCACATTTAGAAAGCTTTTTATACTTTCTGCTTGGTGACAAGCTCATCAAAGTGCCCTAAAAGTACTTAGACTGTCAAGTTCCACTAACTTTATTGGATTTTTTCCAGACTTATACTATTTCTGATAGTTGAACATTTTTCCTGGTTTTCTAAACTTTAATGTCATCCCTTTATTTAGTATTTTATCAGTATTGTTATATAGCTGAACTAGTCCTTTTCCCTTTCTAGAGGGCATGCTTTCATTTTGCTGTGCCAAACGAACCATAGTTAATTTCATTTCTGTCCACAACAGTCTGCATATTGACCCTTGCCTGTATCCCTTTTCCTAAAGACTCTATTAGAAACACTCCTATTGTAAAAGCCTATAGCATGCTAGCAAGGAATCCTGGGATCTCATCATCCCTTTCCTTGGAAACATCTTTTTTCGTAACTCTTGACTTGTACTTTTTCTGTTATCAACTGTTACCCTTAATTCCCCTCATCTTTTGTCATTTCCAACTAAACAGTTTTCAGCTAATAATGCATTTTCTTATTGCCACTTCCAAAAGATAGGACTAAGCAGCTGTACTATTAAATTTAATCTCATACACTGCAGGCTATTTCACAAGGTGATCCAGTTTTTCATCCCTTTTTTTGATCATGCTGAACAACTTTTTTTTTATCAGCAGGCCTCACTAGCTCTCTTCTCCTGAAGACTTTAATGAAAATATTAAATTATATTGGTCCAAAGACTCATGTCTGAATCTCTGTAACTTTCCTCCAAACTCATAATTTTATTTTCACAGCAGGCCAATGCAATTTCCTCTTCAAGCACTTTAAAGCCTTTACAAAATATATTCTCAAATAACTGATGATGATGATGATGATGATGATTATTATTATTATTATTATTATTATTTTCTGATGTGTTAATTTTGCTTAATCCATTAAGTAGATTGTGGGTTTTTAAAATTCTACAACTTACAATGAAACTTATTATACAGGGAGTGAAGGAACACGGGGCACTTTTTTCATCATTCAAGCGAAAACGTTAGATAACCTGGTTTGAAAATATTCATTTGAGTTTCACTTCCATCCTAGTGGAAGCAGTTTTCATATTCTAACCCTTCCTCTACTGTTTAGTGTTTACCTCCAATTAGAAGTTCTATTATCCTAGGTGACAATTGAAAACCCAGTTTAAGAGCTCTGCCTAGACTTCTCCAAACCTCTAGTTTCAGGATGTGAAACTTTGTTTTTTCACCCTATTTTTTTTTTTAATTGGTGAAATTGAAGAACATTGAGGTTTTGGGGTTACTTGCTTTACAAAGTTAGACCAAATTTTCAGCAATTCTTACTCTTAATTTTTCCATGTGTCTAAGAGTAAAAAAATTAAGCCCAGAAAATGGAGTTCTTTTTGCATTTCTGAAGACTTTGGTTGGTCCCCGGTTTTCTTCTTTGTTTAATACACAAGTTCTAGCTATTTTGTATATTTGATCTAATTTATTTCCAGTGTGTTTAACTTCATTCATTTGACTTTATGAAGTTCATCTCTAATGTGTGATAAATCTGAAGCTATCAAGATCATTTGTATTTTATGTGAATTGGGAGAAACGTTAGCTATCACAACTGCAGATTTACCTGGCAACACACTTATTTTCTGATCTTCATAAGATAAATTCCATTCTGACATCATTCCAATGAACTCCCTATTAAATCCACACAACTAATAGCAGAATGACAGAAGTTTGATCAACATCCAAACCTGGCACAATTCCAACATTTTTAAATTAATCTTACCATACACTTCTTGAAGTCATTTTCACAAATCTTTTTGTACTATTCTTGTATCTTTGAAATCTATTGCACCATAAACACTATACCTCTGACTTCAGTTGGAAAGCTCTGGTCTTTCCAAGACTACTATCCTACCATGAATTTCTTTTATGATCAGGCTCAAAAGATTACATACAACCTTTTCATTAACTCCAACAGCTATCCACTGGAGTCAGTAATGGGTCTTTGTATTTTGTCTCCATCTTTGTAATTCATAATTTCTGCTTTTACCCCTTTTAAAATCTGTATTTCAGGTACCTTCCCTTCCCTCTGAGAGCTGAAAGCTACGAACTGTGGTGAAATACTGATCTGTGATAACAATAGATTACAGTGAAGAAACCACTTGTTATGGCTTAACGCTGAATGTTTGACCTGGTAAGCTTTTCTTTGTAGTACCTGAACTGGCCAAAGCTGAACTTGCAGCCTTTCAGGATGCTTCTTGCACCTTTCCTTTGTGCTCCCTAAAATTAATGTTTGACTTTGATGCTGAGAGTTGTTTTCACCATTTCTCATTTAGCAAGCAGGAGTTTGCACTGTGTAAACAATGAAAGCAGTGGTCACACAAACGGCTTCTGATGAGTATCTTGGACAAAAAGTTCTTTCTTTTGTTTGCCTGAATGCTGAGCATTGGCACAGTGCCAGTGCTCTCATGAAAATATATTGTCTCTAATGTCTGCTGGGAGATGTGACTAGAAACAGAGTAAAGCAGGCTCAAGCTTAGAAATAAAGAAAAAAAACTTTATTAACTTACAACCATATGTAAAAAGGAACCATCACATAACTCAGAATGAAAACCTTCCAAAATCATTCCTCCTCCTCCCCACAACTTCCATCAATACACGAAATAGAACTTTAGATTCTCAATCCAGTTACTACTTCTCAGATAATTAACTCTCAGTTTATTACCACCATTCAGATAATCAACTCTCAGTTCATCAAGACGAGAGGAGTTCTTTTTGTACAATAGGCTTCTTTAGGAAACACTGTTGAAACTTCTTGTGTTCCCGTGTCACATGTAGCACCGCCCCGAGAACATTTGCTATCGTGACATCTTCTTTCCATGTATAGTGGTCTCACCACTGTGCATGGACTAGAGCTGTTTTTAGGGTTTTCCTTTTAAGGATGCTTTGCCCAGTTCCAAAAAAGCAACAGTCTCTCTTGGGACACCAGTGCCCCCCAGATTCACCCCCCGGGGAAGAGGGGTCTCGAGAACAGAGATCTTCTTTTTTACTGAAGATTGAGGGCACCACCACCCTCTTCATCCATTGTCTCTGTTCATGCTACTCCTTCACATAACATCACTGCACTCTTTTGGCTCCAAGCCATTGCGTCCCCCTAAATGCAGTCTGTGTCACAGGAAAAAAATGGTTCTGTCTATGGCTATACAAGAAAAGTCCAGCTAAAGGCCACTCTATCATCTCCTCCCACCTAGGATTCTTCTCAACTTTTCTGACATCTTTTACTCGCTCAAACTTTCACCACACTTGCCTATTTCCTTCCATTTTATGTTTGTCTCTCTCCTGGAGTGTTTAATGTTCTGTGAAGTTTTCATTGTCCAAGAAAAGGGTTAAAATCTTGGTGTGTGTCTGCCCAGAACTCCCACAGCCGGGCACCTTCTTGCTGCACCCACCCCAGTTCTCCTTCTCGGCCAGCTGTGCTGTCAGCACATGATATTAAATTTCAAGGTGGCACAAGAAAAGACACAGGCTCTCTCCCTCTCTATCGCAGGGGTGGGGTGGCTGCCCGATGCCTCTCAGTGTTCCTCCACCCTTCCATCCTGCAGAGGCCTTCACCTCCCCTCTCTGTCCAACACCCAGCCTGCCTCACCCAGCCACATGGCTTCTCCTGCCCCACTCAGCCCACAGCTGGGCTGCAGCATCCCAAAAAATTAAAAAAATTCTTCTTTTTCAAACCGGGACACCACTTCATTCACACTGTTATAATCAGCTATGTAATAGTTGGCTTTAACTATGTATTTGCTTTTGTAAGTTATTAAACACTGTAATTGCTTATAGATAATGATTACAAATTGTAACTGGCTTTAGATATAGCTCAAATTTGTAATCACTTTTTCAGATCGGATAACTAGAATTAGGCATAAAGCAAGGCTATCACAAGATAAGATTGCTTTGGCAAAGTGTTGTCTGAGGGTGTATATTTTGCAAGAGCAGTCATTTCATAAGGTATCTCTGGTCTTGTGAAGTGTGTATCCAAGATAGCATTAGGCAAAGAACAAAGGACCATAAAAGGAGAATATCAAGTCTGAAGTTGCATCAGAAGACCACCCTGGACTGCCTCCCTGTGGCCCATCATGTGGACTTATGCAATGCTGTGGCAGCCTGAGGCAGAGTTGTGGTCAACGGGTTCTGAAAATGTGTCAAGACAATTAAGGAAGTAATGCAATTGCAATAGTATAAAGGACTGCTTGCTGAAGAAGTGGATGTGCCTCTGGCTGCTGTCTGCTGCCCTGTGCTGTTACTTTTGCTTTATTGATCTGTCCCTTATTATCCCATATTAAACTCTTAAAATTTTAGAGGAGTGGGCTTCATTTCTCACAACACTTACCCCTCTACAAAAGCTTAATTGCTTTTTCATTAATTCCTAGCTTGCTGATTTTGTAAAATATTTACCACAGCTCATGATCTCCAGAATTATATTCCACTTCCCTGCAAATCTATTTTACCAAGCAGCTGCTTCAGAAAACAAGCATTTTTTCACAAGAGTTATAAAGTTCAAAATATTTTGGAAAAAAGCACGGATGCAAATAGCAACTTCATTGACTGTCACAGAATTAGAAAAATCTCCTTGGAAACAAGCAGTTTTCTCCTGGGCAGGAGGAAGAAATAGTGCACAGCACACCATTAGGAGACAGTAGCTTTAATAAGAAATCATACTATGGAGAGTATGTGTAAAGCCATGGTGTTTATGACTTCCATAAGCAGCAAATTGAGATACATATTTTTGTGCTTGCAAAGAATTTGTAGGGTGGTGAGTGGAATGTGCTTCCCCAGAGAATGAGTGGGAGTTTACCAGGGTTGTAGCAGAGAATCTGCAGGGTCCAGATGCAGAGAGGAAAGTGTTGAGGAAGGACAGCAATTAGCAGGGTGAGGAAGGCTGGAAGCCTGCTCTTGTTTCACCTCCACAGCTTCAACTTTAGCATAACCATAGTTCCCTGATCAAGAGTGAGGAATGCCAGGATCAGCGGAGTCTGAATGTAATGTCTGCAGGAAAGAGTAAGGTCATGGGAATGATGTAGGGAACTCCCTCCTGCAGGTGCCAAAAACACTACTCTGATCCCCACCCACCTGCAATCTCAGGAGACCTTTTGCTTGCTGGTTCCCCTCAGCAGGCCTGTGGATCACAGCAAATTGTTCTGGGATGCATATAGTGCTACCTTTTAGGGGAATTTGGACAGCCTGTAGAAACAAACTGACATGAATGTCATCCCACATGCTAGAGAATGCTCTAACCACTGCAGGAATTCTGTGGATTTGGGTTATCTTCTTTTTTTTTCACAGAAAAACTGCATATAGATCCCTCACTCGAAATGACAGCACAGGACTAACAGTCTTGATTAATAAGTCAGTTTAATCTGATTTCTGAATTTTCTTTCTTGCTCACCACTTCAATGATTTGGAAGTCATTAATATATCAGGTCTTAACACCCTAGAAATGGTACCCTATGACCAGTCAAATGGCACATCTAGTGCCATTTTGGAGATTCAGAAAAATTTTAGCTGCATATCAGACTAAGTAACCTTGAGATAAAAAACAACTATCTAAGAGCATTAATGTATTTGTTAAGGGGTAGTAACAAAAGAAGAATTATACATATTACACTTCCATTAAAAATAAACAAAAATATAGTTGCAGAGTTGCTGCAGTTTCTGTGTGTCAGGTTTCTTTTGTCACCTCAAAAAACAAATCACTGAATATATTTTGTTAGGGAGAAAAAAATTTTGAATCTAGTTTTCTGTGATACCTGCTTCAAGGGGGAAAACCCAGCCCATGTGTCTTTCATTTTTCATCACATAAGACACTCACAATAGAGGCCAGAACACATACATTTTAAATAACTATTATAAAGACGTTGCAGTCATCATATACTTCCATTGTGTTCCCACTCTATTACTGGACATAATTGCACATATGTACATTTGTGATCAAACTGACATATGGAAACACTTGCTATTTGATTCTCTTTCATATTGCTGCATATGAAATTTGAAATATTGCATTTTATCTGAACATTTTAAAATAAGGAAACAATTATTTCAGATCATCCAATCTCAACAGCTGGCTTTTACACTTGGCTTACTACTGAAGTGAGGTTTTCAGTTCCAGTTCCACATTGTCCAAATTATTAAGTAGCATCATCAGTGTGTTACTTCCCACTGCTGGGCTTGGTATAGGTAAGAATATAAATTTTAACTGAAGGAATGTATAGTTACCATTGTTTAGCTCACATTTACAAAACCAAAACACATAAAAAGTTTTGTTCATTAAAACTTTTGTTCATTAAAACTATTGAGTTGTCAGTAATATTTGAAGCAATGAGATAAACTTCTTCAATGAGATCACAAAATATTAATCCTCCTGGTTTCAAAGCAGAGAAAAAAAAAATATGTATATTTTTTAGGTAAACCACTCAACTAGTATTGTCAAATCTGCTATTTTACTTTAATCTGACCTTGTATTGAGCTTGTTGAAAATTTTGCATTAGACAGATAATGTATTATTTTTAGTCTATCAGAAGTCAGCAAACAATTTAAACATAGGGGTAAAAAGGCAACAGAAGCCATGCTGACCACAGAAATAGGCTACAGGAGATAGCCCTGCTTGCAGCCATAAAGTACCTTGCAGGACAGTACTGCCAAGGAAAAAGTATATGATTCATACTGAATAATTTTCAGTGGCAATGGTGGTCAATGCTCAGCTTGCATGGTACCTTTCATTCGTGTTAAGCAGCACCATACTCCCACCAAACCAATGCATTGAGAGCACTACAAATACGTACATCCCTTCTCTGCTTAAAATGGTCTCCAGAAGCAAAAGACAAGAGAGCCAGTACCACCTTACAGAGTCTCAGTGGGAAGGAAAACTGTGGGAGCAAGTAGGGCAATTATTCGAATACAAATAATGCAGAACCATTGGCATAACTCTTACCACAGCTCAGAGCTTGTGCCCCATGTACACTCTCTTAAAGCACTGAACTCTACTTACTGGATTGGAGATTTTAGGTCGGGTTAAATTATAAAGGCCTACACCTTTTAAAAAAGTCTTTCTTTTAAAATCCAGTTTACTGGATTTTAGAGGCCGCAGCCAACTTTATCCTAATGAAGATGTGCTCTTTATAAGAAAAAAACTCAGAAAATGTTGTATACATTTCCAGAACAGCTGATACTAGCTTTATGAAGTCTTCATTCCTAATCCTGAAATACCAAAAGGTAGGTATCCTAATCTCTTAGATTACATTTTATTGAATTTTTGTATTGCTTTGTCATTTCTGGAAGCTATTCACAGTGATCCAGCCCCAGAATCTTCACCCTCTTTCTGGGAAATTTTCAAGGGATAGAAATATCCATCCCTTTCTTTGCTGTAATTACTGCCTGCTCCTTGAGGTATTCTTTCTGCCTCTAGACATCTTCCCTCATCAGCCTCCTTGCAAGGATTTCTGCCTTTCTAAGACTTTCACATCTGTGTTCCCAGCTTACTTACTACCTCCTAATGGTATATTTTGTTCACTGTGAATGGAGTTGTTGACGAAAAAGACTTTGTGAGACTGAAATAGGTAAATAAAGAGTCCTTCTTATTGTAAGTGGCCATTTAGGAAACTAGTTATTTTTCTCAGCCATGCAGAAGCAGCCTTACTTGGAGACACATTTTTCATGTTGTGTACTTATGCTGGGCTCTATGGACAAAGTAGCAGAGAGAAAAAGTGACTTTATTTCCTGCTTCTAAAGCAAGGAGTGAAACAGTAGAGAACAACATGTGTGTGAGGGAGGAAGGAGGAAGATAATAAATTTAGAAAAAGAATCCTGCAAATCCTCCTCCTAATACATCATTATTGAAACTGGCTCCTTGAAAATGTCATAGTAGACCTTGTCTGAAACAAATAGGAGCACATGCAGAGGTTCTAAAGTGATATTTGACTCAAACCCAAACATTTTGAGATCAGAGAATGGGAGCATATCATAAAGAGAAAGAGAAAACTAACACTGCACAGCTAAGTTTCCAAGCAAGATAGGTACCAAAATCTGCACAGTCCTCAACTGTGGGCAGCACATCTTCCTTCTTCCAGGGATCAGCAGCTTTTTGCTGCTGATCCCTGGAACTGCAACTGATTTTGCTTGTGAGAAGTCATCCTGAGCATTTAGGATGTGGCATTATATGCCAGCAGGCCCTATACTGAGTGACTGATAGGAAAGATTTTCCCAGTTTTGCAAGTTAAATTAAAAAGTGCAATAGAACTGACGAAAACAGGCTAAGGAAGTAGAAGAATGCTGTAACCCCCTGCCAGCAGTAATCAAATTGAGGTATCTACAGCCTATTTCTTATGAAGAAACACTGATCATAATTTTCATCTTGTGAACATTTTAATTTGAACCATGGAACACCTTTTTTAAATTTAAAGCATCCTGGAGTACAGACCATCTCCACAATAAGCATGAAATGCAAAAGGATTTTGATTATTACTAGATTTTTATGGCACAGGGGCTCACAACTCAGTAACAGGAAGGATTTGAATTATTATTGGGCTTTTATAACAAGATCAGGCCAGAGTGTAGACTTTTCTAAAGTACAGAAAGTAATACAATTTCCCATCTCATTAGAAATCACAAGTTCTTTATCATCCCCTTTAAATCCTGAAACTTTTAAATAATCCTTCAGTATTACAGCTGTATCTAGCATCAGTTTACCTTCTCATATTAATATGAACATAAAGGAAGATCATTGCCATTTTGTTATCTATCTTTGAATTACTGAAAAATGTCAGTCATCATTCAAACCTCTCTGTGCATAGGAAAATCCCACAAGAACATAGTGCAATAAAGAACTGAGACACCCTATGTGATAACTGAGGCAAAACTGAAAACAAACGAAAAAAACCCAACTTTTTTAGCTGATTTTAGCTTTTAGTAAGAATAACTTAGCAATCATGACCCTGAGGCTGGAAAACTGTACAAGTTCTGGGACCAACAGTTCTCTGAGTGGAACATTAATTTCAATAAAGTACAGACAGCTTGTAAAAGAAAAAAAACCCCACTTTAAAAAAATACTTTCCAGCATTTAGAGCTTGTGGCATTTATTGCATTTTACAACTGTCGCATCAGTTTACCCACCCATCAGCACATTTTCATGGCATTTTGTGCTTCCAGCCCAGCAGGGATACATTCTGCTCAGAGACAAGGATTATTATTGTAGCAATACACAAGGACTGAATATGTGGCCAAGGGAAATTACACTATCCCCTTTCTAGAAATGCCTAAAAATCAAAGGAATGTGATTGTATGCCACCTATAGTAGCTTTGACAACTATAGGCTAAGCTAGTGGTCAGACTAGAGAACCACTATAGGTCCTATCCAATCTAATTTATTTAACAAGTCTTCAATGCTTGCCTATGTCCAAAGTTAAGCCACCTTCAAAAATAAAGTAAGTTGCATTTTTTTCCCCCCTTGTCTTTGCTGTTTATATAATTTGTGGGAACATCCAGAAAGTACAAAATCACTGTACTGTATACTCTTAGGGTCAATTCCTCATTATACTTAAAACAACTTATGTGAATAGAAATAAGGTGCATTTTTACTTAATTCCTTGCATAGTAGCAGTACCCTGAGTCAGTATAATACAAGGACAGTATAAAAATTTTACAGGACATATTGTGCTAATTTAAACTTAGCATTATCCATGTAAGACATACCCATAGGTGCCTACACAGAATTATATGACTCCATGAAAGGAAAATTCTTAAACATTTAAGTGGCTAAGAAAAAGCTATCTTGCTGAAGTCTACAAATATCTGAAGAACTTGCAAAATGGTAGTATTATAGTTATATAAGAAATTCATGTCTGTGATCTAAAAAGTTATGATAAAATTGCAGTTTACTCCTAGCAAGAATAAAGATCATAGATAAAATTCTTCTTACTGGGAAGAAAAAAGAAGATGCATAAGCACAAAGTGCAGTAAACACCGTCTAATCACATTCATTTTTAGATATATATATATATATACACATAAATATATACATATATATATACAGTTGATCTGATTTCTCATATACAAAAGATGTTAAAGCAATACATTCTTCCTGATTTGTAGTATCTATTTTTTGCACTGAGCACTTCTGTGTAGACAGATTTCTGTGCCTGAAATAAGTCTTGTGAAACTCAGTGTGCTTCTGAGAAGATGCAAAGCCTTCCAATGCATGAGAGCCTAAAGATAACAACATGTGCATGTTATAGTACCAGAGCCGTATTTTCAACCCAGTGTGAAACCGCACTTGATTTTGACAACTATAGGAAACATATCAGCCTTTCAAGGATCACAGGCCACCTGCCATGCTTGTTGGTGATGTAAGTCATTAGCAAATATGTGAAGAGTTCTAATTGTAATGCTGTTTTGCAGTTTCAGGATTTTCATTGTTCTTTTTTTTCCAACCATACCTCCCTTTGTATTAACAATAGCAGCAGAACAGGGTAAACTTTTATTCCCTTAACAAAGATATGTTTGATTTCACTTAAACAGAAATTTGTCCCTTAATGGCAAAATGTATCATATTGTTGTGGTTTGGTTCACCAAATTAAGATTTCCCCAATTTTGAGATTTTCCAACCAATGAGCTGATGAGTGAGGTGGGCTTCAGTGCTGGCCAATCACACATGCCCTCACTTCCTGATGTAGACAGGATTAGGAGAAAGGCAAAGCAGGCTCAAAACTTTAAAAGGGTATTAAAATCTTTCTTTAAAAGAAAAATTAATTAACAGTAACTAAAAGAAAATAGTAAGAATTGAAACAAACTCTTCAGAACACTTCTCTTCCCCCTACAACCTTTTCTTTTCCACTGACAATGTAAAGAAAAAAACCCCTAAAATTTCCAGTTTACTACCTCTGAAATAGTCTTTCTTCTGTTCACATAGGGAGAGAAATCCCTCTTGTTAATGTTATGGAAACTTCTCCACAAGAGGAAAAAAAAGCATTTTCTCTCACGGCTCTTAATTTCCTCACTGATAACAGCCGCCCAGGGGACCCTGCCATAGTGAAGTTCCTCCCATTTTACACACACCTTCCCACATCTTGTCGATGAGCCATGTTGACTTATGGGGTACTATTTTAAAGATGAGCTGTTCAAAGGCAAAAGTTCTCATTATCTATTTCCAAAGTCATCTTCATCCCTGGGAACAGAGATCTTCTTCTGGAGGCACAGGACTACTCTTCGCTCTTTCTCTGTTCAAAC
Source organism: Melospiza georgiana (assembly GCF_028018845.1). Taxonomy (NCBI): domain Eukaryota; kingdom Metazoa; phylum Chordata; class Aves; order Passeriformes; family Passerellidae; genus Melospiza; species Melospiza georgiana. The sequence continues at coordinate 60,602,271 of NC_080465.1, read as the reverse complement.
TTCTCATGGGATCACAGCTACTTTAACATCTGCTTATTTTAACCTGGAGGCCTTTGCTTGATACCGGTTTGAACCCTTCATCTCCCCATAGTTTCATGCGTTATAGGGAACGCATAGCCTTTCTCCATAGCTTACAAGAGGATTTCAGCTCCAAAATCAAGGCATGTCCTCATCCCTCTCATCTGGGATTTAACTTTTTCCTCACTGACCGTGATGTCTTCATGTTGTTCCTTCACATGCTTCCATCTTGTTCCTTTCTCTCACCTGAGGGAGGATAGAAATGCTTGTGAAAAATGCCAATCACTTGTTTTAAAATTTTAAAACTTTAATAGTAATAAAATGATTATAAAAATAGACCAAAAAGAATTTGGACAATCAGAGTTAGGACAGTAAAGGACAATAAAAAAGCAAAGAATTATGAACATTTAGATGGTTTCCTCAAAAAAGCATGTCCGCTAACAAGGGATTAACCCTTAAAAGCAATAGCCTCTTGCATATTCATATATCTCATATATGATGCAAATGTTCCTTTCAAACTAGGGATTTTTCTGTTTATTGTCAACTTCTCCCCCTTCATCTTGTAAATCATGGTTTGACTCCATGGAGTCTAAAAGTATGTAGAAGAAGTTTGGTTCTTCTTGGTAAGGAGGCAATAATTCTTCTCTTTGGGGTTGTAGTGTCTTGTTGCTGTTATCTCTGTGCAATGAATTTCTTGGTTATCTTATCCATTCCTTGAACTAGTTAAAAAAGTATCTCACATCACATCGTTTCTATTTTAATATTATGTTGTAGCCTAAAACTATATTTAACACACAAAGGATTAATACAGCACAACTTTCTAACATAACACATATAATATTCATTTTAATATTTGCAAAAAGCCAATCATATAATATACATTTTTCACAGTATTGAAAGGGTCAACATCCTGCCTGGAGCCTGCAGATAGCCAACCTGACCCGGGTCGAGCGGGGTGCTACAGACAGCGGGAGCTGTCGCTGGGGAAGCGGTTCCGATCAAATCAGCCAGGCCAGAACTCAGCAGCAGCAGCATGCCGGAGGTTGGAGATGGAGCGGGGAGGGGCTTCTCCTTCCGCCTGCTAACGCTTACGGGCAGCTTCCACGGGGACAAAATCCTGCCACTACCCCGAGATTGCTTCCAGGGCCCAGCTGGCTCAGCTGGACCTCTCGCCGGAGGGGATACAGCAAGCAGCCAGATGTTAGCAAGGCCGGCTCCATCCAGCCTCCATCCAGCCCCGGAGCACCCCCCTTTCCCTGCCCAGCAGCCAATGGGGGAAAGGTGGGGGGGCGGCTGACGGCCTGGGAGAAGGGGTCCCAGCCCCCCGGCAGGGCTGGGGAGGCCTGTGGGTTGTGTTACCTGTCCCCAGGCTGGAATGAAAAGAGGAAGTTCACGCGTTTTTTTCGTCATTAACATGTGTTTTTCACAGAGGCGTGTCCAGCTTCCTAGGGGTTGGAAGGTTTGCATCACTTCCCTAAATGTCTCTCATGCCAAACCATGACACATATTTTAGGCAGAATCACCCCAGAGCAATTGCATCTACTTATACACATTAGATGTTGCAGAATATCTGTGGAAATTACAGCTTCTCCCTTACAGATACCAGTCACAACATTTCTGGCTGACCCTTTTCCATGCTGCAGGAAGAAAAAAAGCAGACCTTAAATTACTGCAAGGAGTTCCTCTTTTCCCTAAATGGATGCTCATGCCTGCTTTTTTTGATAGTGGTGGTAAAAAATCTGTATAGATATGTGTATATGTAGCAGCAGCAGTGACCCCAATGGTCGTTCACAAATTATACTTTCAACAAGAAGCATGAGACATATACTTTGCCACTGAAACTGAATGGCTCCAAGAAGTAGCCTGAACTGAATTTCACATCTGCATTTCTCATCAAAATCCTGCTATAAACATGGTATTTGGAGTTCATTTGAATTGATCTTTTATTTGGATTAGTCAACAGTAACAGTCAAAATAAAAACAAACTATAGCAACCAAAAATCACAGACTTTTAAATGCTTACACATTGTAACATATTTCTGCAGCTGTAAGGCATTTTAAAACATGGAATGAAACATAATGGGAAAGAAAAAAAGACAAAGAGTACTCTAAAATTGTTGTTTCAAAAAACAATAAAAATCTCAGGCACCATATGAAATTCATTATTAAAAGTTAATCAGTTAGCAATTACTGCTCTGAGTGACACATAATTGTCTTTTTTTTTAAGAATCTATGAGTTGTGATAAAGCAATATAAACATCATGAATATTATCAATTTTGATCTTTGAACAAAAACAAGCTACTCTCAGCCCTAGTGATAAGGATGCTGACCCTGATCAATAAATTAAACATAAATCATTGAGGTTTACCCTCCATCTTTCATCTGCGGATTAACTTTGCCAAACAAGATGTAAAGGACATTTTATGTCCGTGAAATGATCAGTAATCGCCCAAATTGAAACTAGTTCTGTAACACCTAGTAAAGATTAATACTGAAGCTGGAGAGAAGACAACTATTTCTGACACCAGAGGACTGAAATTTGCAGGAATTTCACAGCACTAAAGCATCAGGGAACTGTCAATCCAAAAACACTTCCACAATCAACCAGGTGCAGCAAATTCCTCCAGGACAGGTTCTGTCTTCTCTGTAAATTGTTTGCACCAGTTTGCGAAATAATGAAGACCCACATGGACCCATGTGGGAAATAATGAAGACCCACCTTCACTAGCATGTCCTGGAGGCCACCTTAACTCCCGCACAGCAAATGGCACAAGGCCATGAGATTACACAGCCCTAAGGTAGGTAGAGCTGAGCTTTGTCTCTTCCTTTACCCTTATGGTATATAGTGAAGGTATTACCATCGCCTCTGTGAGTTGCTGTTCTCTACTTGCTGCTAAACCCTGTAAATTCAAGCCAGATTGAACTTTTCTGTAGCTGACTTTTATTCTAGGCACTATCGTGAGATCACAGATGCAAAGCTAAGCTAGTGCTTTTTCCTCTTACCCCATAACATTTTAATTTTGTTGCCTTGTTTTTCTCACATCTTCACAGCAAAATAATAGTATAAAGACCCCTCAATCAAAACAAATAATCTCATTAGTGATATTTTGTATAAATCTAATTACCAATATTTTCAAATGGCAGAAATTATAAAAACCACAAAAAATACACACACAAATATGTGATGCCACATACGCAAATAAAGCCTAAATAAATGTTAAGATAATGTGATTTAGTAGGAAAAGTAATTGCACTGTCAACTTTTCCAGCATCCTTCATCTTGTCAAAAGTAAATAGTGCTGAACCTTTCAGCACCTCAGAAAAAAATCTTCTGGCTTAAACTGGCTTTTTTTGTTCAATTGCTAACTACATTAGCAGTTTTCTGCTCTATAAATTAGAGAAAGATGGATTCAGTAGATCAGCTCTTGGGAGGGATTCGTTTGGTAGACACAACCAGAAGGCAGGGAGTCCATACGTATCTCCTGTATTTTAATATGACCAAGTGCTGGTGCTGCCCATGCATCAAAGCAACCCCTGGTGTTAACCCAGGTTGGGTATGAACAGATTGAGAACAGCCCTGCCCAGAGGGACTTGGAGTTGCTGTGGGTGAGAGCTGGACATGAGCCAGCCATGGGCACTCCGAGCCCAGAAAGCCAAATATATCTTGGACTGCATCCAAAGACCAGTGGGTAGCAGTGGAGAGTGTGATTCTGCCCCACCCTGGTAAAACCCCACCTGCAGAGCTGCTGCTCAGGCGTCCCAGCACAGGAAGGACATGGAGCTGTTGTACAGAGTCCAGAGGAGTGACACCAAGGTGATCAGAGGGATGGTATTCCTCCTCTATGGAGAAAGACTGAGAGACTTGGGATTGTTCAGTCTGGAGAAGAGAAGGCTTCTGGATGACCTAACTATGACCTTCTACTGCCTGAAGGGAGCCCCCATGACAGAAAGGTACTTTTTACAAGAGTTTCTAGTGATAGGACATGGAGGAATGGCTTCTGTTCTGGAGTGATTTTATGGTGATCCTCTATTCCCTATATCATCTGCTCTGTGGCCAGAAATGGGTGTTTTAGCTTTAAGATGGGGCTGGGCAAGGGGTGGGATCCTTAGGGCTCTCCTCTTAGCATAGGCAAGAGGAGGGGTTTTTTGCCTTTCCCTGGCCTTGGAGAGTGCAAGCAGCACTCCAGCAGCTTTTGTTTTTTCTTGAACTGTTCAGCTTGGTTTTGGTCCGAGATCAGAGATGACAAATCAATGGGACAAGCACAGGCTGTGGACCAGTGAGATCTGAGGAGCTTCATCTGGAGCCCAGACCTATGAAGGGGCTGACCTGTGAAAGTAAGGACCCTGCATCCACCAGCTTTGTCATATGTGAGGAGGAGACCAACACTGGAGATCCACCAAGTTCCCATCTGTTTTCTTTTCCCAAGCTGCTGTGTGAACTTTTTTCCTTTTGCTGATACAAAAACTGGCACCATTTTATTCCTCCCTGTCATGTGGCCAGGAATTTTTTTTTCTTCCCCTGCATTTGTGTGCTGCAGCTGCCACAGTGCTGAGACCAAGTGAAAGTCAAACAAAAGGTAAAGCTTACACTCCACATATAATTAAAAGTATTACCTTGTGGATAATGAGAAATTTCAGAAAGTCAAGGTGTGATAAATTTATTCTAGACTTTACAGTTAACTTTGCACTTGATTTATGTACTAAATGGATACATTACCTGCTTGTAAGAATAAAAAATATGATAGGTTTGCGTGGTATATTTTGAAGGTAGGAGGTAGATATATATCAATTTTAGGTTACTAGAGAAGAGATCATTAACTTTTTTCTGCTGTCCTTCCACAGGGTAATTAGGGAACAACTACTGCAAATCAAAATTTTCAAAACAAACCTTAGACTGTCATCTCAAACCTCCATTCTGTTGCTGAGATGAAAAAACATACTTTCCTTTGATCTTTTATTAAGGTAATAGGTCTAGTCAAAAGACTTGTTTTCTTTCAGAAAATAAGATGGCAGCAAAATGGAGCTGTGTGATGCAGCAAGTATTTACAAGCCTTCTCCAAGTCACAGAGAATCTTCTGTCACGAAGTGTCCAGGCTACTAAAGAACATACCTGATGATAATTTAAAAATTACCAGCCCGCTCATTAAGGCATGTTTATATGAATGGGCAGCTTTCACTTCCAATGTGCTCTGACAGTTAATCCACCTTTGAAGACAGTGTAGTATCTCAGTCCCAGGGAAAAGGTAGATGAAACTTTAAGATATCATGGTGTGATATCTTTAAGTTTCATCTACCTTTTCCCTGGGATTTAGACAACTGGTTTTAGACAACTGGTTCTACCATCTGTATGCCTTCCATGGGAGAAAAATATGCGTATATGTATATTTTAATCCTTTCTTTTTAGCAAACTTGCCTGAAAAATAGGGCATTGTTGTAAGCTGTAGCATCAGAACAAGGAATTGGGAGAACACCTGTCTATACAGTTGAAAACAGTATTTTCTCACCATAGATGTTTTCCAAACAATATTCTCATATTCTTGAAATGGTCTTTTGTCAGTATCAGGAAAAATTTAATCACAAGGCAGAGGTTCAGCTCTAGATCAGACAAAAGTCCATGCCCAGCAAATACTAGTCCAGAAGGTCTGCTAATAAATTAAAACAATGTGATGTTACTTCTCCAGAATCAGCTTCATCAACACCAGCAACACGCAAGTGCTGGCAGACGAGAAGTTCATATCTCCGGATTATCTTCTGCTAGCTCTTCCTGAGTTGTGCATGCTATGAATGCTGAGCACTTCAGAGTTTAGCCCCAGGAAGGATGTGAAAACACCTCATGGTGAAGAGGATGTGATACATGGCTGTTGGGGAAGATGAAACAGGAAAGCCTTATAAATATGATTGTCTGGCAAAAGATTTAGAGAATATAGAAACTATAAGCAAGATTGAAATGAAAGCAAGCTTTGAGATACCTTAGTTACTGAACGACTGGAAAACAAGGGTGTGGTCAGACTGAAGGTAATCCCCTTTTGATGAAACAAGACTCTCTGCTCGCAGACAGGTCCAAGGATCAGAGCAGACCCTACTAGCTTAGCAGAAGGGGTCCAAAGAGTAGTTTTTTGGGTTTAAAATGTAACACAGCATGGTAATGTGATGATTCTTATAGGCTGTATGTAAATGCTATAGGATTTGTATATTGTACTAGATTGGTTAGTGAGAATTAGATTATTCAACACAGAAGGAGATTTATTGTATTGTAATGGGAACCTTGTTCTCTTACCCTCTTGCTTTCTTACCCTCTTACTCTCTCATCCTCTTACTGTCTTACCCTCTCATCCTCTCTCTCTCATCCTCTTTACCACTCTCTTCTCTCACGCCTGGTCCAAGCTGCAGCTGGCATCTCCAAGCAGGGTGCTGCACCTACAACCTTTGCAATAAACCACAAGTTCCACAACCTGGCATCAGAGATCTCTTGTCTCCTACTGTCCTGACCATCCTACCCCCCGACACTCCTACACACGGCAAGACTCAAGAGCTGCCAAGTGGTCAGGGATTTATCAGAGCTTTCCCCTGGAAAGGAGTATATATCACCCTTTCCAACATTTATCAAAGTATTGCTTGATACTTGAGGGCAGTTTATTTTAATAAAAACCAAACCAAACCAAACAAAAAGAAAAGGAAAAAAATCCAACAAAATCACAACTAAAAAAAAAAACACTACTAAAAATCCCCAACCAAAAAAACCTGCCCATGATGCTCTGTAAAACATTCAAACTTTCAATGAATCGCCAGCATTGTGTAGAAAAAGTCTGTATCCAGGTTCTTCCACAATTCCTCTTCAAATAAAGCAAAACCTGGTGATAGAATGTGTGGGGGGCTTGCAGGGAGGAGGATCTTGTTTTGTTTCTCTATTTCATAACTTCTGGCACTTATGTAATGATTTCCTGGTATATGCTGGTGCAGTAGCAAAACACAAAGCAGAAATATAACGTCTGCTGGTGGTCCTCATTATCACACTGGATTCTAACACATAGAATCAATTTTTTTATACATGAGGGAGAACATCAGTTGATCTGCTGACTTCAGATCTTGGCCCCTTAGTCATTACAAACACAGTGAAAAGACATCACTGCTTCTTCCCAGAATGCTTGTGTTGAATGAGGCTGAGAATCTGGTACATAAATTCAGCCATGCAAACCATGACTAATACAAAGAAGTTATTGTGGTTCTCTTACCCTTTTACTAAAGAGATCTGTACTCACCACTGTGGCCTGCCAGCTGCAATGTCTGTTAGATGTTAACCTATAGACTTGAATGATGGTAAAATTGATTTTAGATGACAGTAGGGCCTTTAAAAATCCATAAAATGCAAAACCAATTCATGTTATGACCTAACTATTTATATATTATTTGACATAAATAATAGCCAGCTACTTTTAAAATATTCAAAGTACTTATGCTGTAAAGTTGATAGAGAAGTTCAGTTAAGTTCCAATTAGGAGCACTATAACAGTATCTTGAGATAGCCTGAATGGACTGCTTGGAACTGAGCCAGCTACCAGCTTGCAGTGCAATCTATTAGAGTTAGCTTCATTACTGCATTTCTGTTTTACTGTCACAGTAGAGAATGCAAAATAATTCACAAGATGTGGTATTTCCTGGGGTCGCCCGTGGCAGGAAGGAATGACTCTGACTCCATGTTCTTAGAAGGCTAATTTATTATTTTATGATACTATATTATATTAAAAAAAAGCTAAACTAAAACTATACTATAGAATAGAGAAAGGATATTTACAGAAGGTTTAAGAAGATACTAATGAAAAACTCGTGACTCTCTAGAGCCTCGTCACAGCTGGACAGTGACTGATCATTAAGTTAAAACAATTCACATGAAACGAATCAAATAATGACCAGTTGGTAAACAATGTACAAACCACATTCCAAAGCAGCAAAACACAGAAGCAGCGAATCAGATAATTATTGTTTTCATTTTTCTGTGAGGCTTCTCAGCTTCCCAGGAGAAGAAATCATGCCAAAGGGATTTTTCAGAAAATATGACAGTGACAACAAGACTCATACTTTCATTCAATTACCTGTGCAATCCATCTTCACTAGAGACCCTCCTATCTTCACTAGAGACCCTCCTGTGCTTTAAACTAATGCATAGAACTTTTATGGAACCCCATAGAATTATTTATGTTGCACAAGACCTCTAAGATGATCAGGTTGGATTGGTAACTCAGTACCAATTCATCTGTGTTCATCACTAAACCATCTGGCCAGGAGCCACATCCACATGCTTTTTAAACACCTCCCACAATGGTTATTCCACTGCTTCCCTAAGCAGCCTGTTCAAATTCCTTACCACCAGTGAAGAAACTTATCCTGGTGTGTAATCTATACATCCCCTGACATAACTTAAGGCCATTTCTTCTCATCCTGGAAGGCCCTTGTAACTGCTTAAAAATACATCTGTTATGTTCATAAATGCCATTGTCTTTTGCTTATTAAAAGTAAAACATAATAAAAAAGTTAAGACAAATTTTCCATAGTTTTCTACTAGTGTTTCTCCTAACACTTGCTTTATCATTTAAATTACAAAGTCATTGGATTATTTCAGGTCAATAAATGAAATCATTGCTAACAAAGGACTGCTCAAACTCTGCTTAAACGCTCTGTCAGCATCATTTAATCTTGAGGGCAGTTAATTGTTTTTAATTCAGTGGTTTTATGGTCTCTGAATATGATAGACATGTCAGCTTGTTAGATTTTGCAGTGCGTTATTCAATAATACATAATTTTGTACAACAATTATAATAGTATAAACCCTTTTTCTGGGAAGTTTACACACTTAAAAACATACAAATCATAAATAATTACCCTTTTAAAAATTAATTTACTTCTGTGCATTTGTACAAGACTTCAGCCTATAAATCTAGTCTTAGTTTGATGCCAAATTGATTTTTTGCCTTTTTTGCTTTTATATATTCTCTATGTTCTTTACACATGTTTTGTACCTCTGTGGCCCCTTACTGCATTTGTAGCTAGCTCCTGTACTTTCCCCTACCATCTCCCTACCCTGATGTGGCAGAACCACAGTCCAGAGGATCCAAGCTAAAGGTCCAAGGCCTCCCCAAGAACTGACCTTGCTTATTCCTGGGAGCCAAGGTTGAAACCAGCTCTTCAAGACACATATTCATAAACAAAGTTTAGTTCCTATCTGAGGGGGGAGGATTTAGAAGAGCGTTGAACTGGGAGGGAATTACTTCACCACTTATGCGTCTAATTGGGGATTTTTGTCAGTTATGCTAATTTGCTAAACTTTAAAAACTTTATTCACCTCCTGTGAGGATGTGCATTTGGGTACTTTCCATATCTTCTCCTTGGAGGTTTCCAATGAAGACCAGCCTTAGTACTACCTCCTGTACTAATACTATCTTGAAAATGTATTGTTTCATTTCTAGGTTCTTTAAGGCATCAAGTTACTCTAAAATGCCACTCCTTTGACAGTCTGCAAATACTATTTCAGCATGCAAATTATTGCCAAACCATCAGTGTGAATGTTCATTCTCCACTGGCACTGCCTGAAAATTTTAAAATTTTCCCTTTTAGAGAGTGTCTTAGGTTGCAAATCCAAGATATGGTTGGGGGTGTGTATTCTACTGCCGTCTGTAAGAACTGGGGGAGTTATCCTCTGTTAATTGGGCCACCTGTTAAAACCAGGTGTGGCAGTTTTCTTTATCTCTTCCACAACCCATCCTCCCTCAGGGGAGATACCTTATGTTAATGGTGCATTGAATCTCACTGCTTGACTGATAAAATTACATAGTGAGATGTAATCCCAGGGGGAGGAGCCAAGCATTCCTACCTGGATGTAAACTGAGATTTGTAACCACAGTCAGCCACTGGATTCCCAGAGGGCCAGCTATCTTTTCCACTGGATTCCCAGAAGAAGACCAGGCCCATCTACGCCACCACTGAATCTTCAGAGGAAAACTACACCTTCTGCAGGATCACTGCTTCAACAGAACCTCATCTGTCACTCCAGGAGGACTGCAGCCATCATTTAATTGGGCTGCTACCAACACAGTGACCAAGAGGGTATCAGGTCATATCCTGACTCTGTGTTTTTTTGTACTATTGCATTTTTATTTAAATTTCCATAATAAATAACTATTATTCCTATTCTCATATATTTGCCTGAGAGCCCCTTAATTTCAAAATGGTAATAATTTGGAGGGAGGGGGTTTACATTTTCCATTTCAAGGGAGGCTCCTGCCTTCCTTAGCAGACGCCTGTCTTTTCAAACTGAGACAGATTTTGGTGCCTAACCATGGGGCCTGACGGCATCAAGAGAAAAACAGTGAAAAAGGGAATAGCAGTTATTGAGTAACCTAATTTTTGTGTGCTGGATATAGAAACCTCATTAGGTGTCACCATGTGGTCTAGCTTACCATGGTTTGGGTGGCATATGGTCGTGGCTATATTTCTCCTGTTTGCAGACTCTTATCTAATCTTGGGTCCTATAACTAAGGTCGCTGTGGCTGTTATCCAGTTTTCTTTATGGAATAATAAGCTGAGGAATTATTGGATTTTTAACTTTCTGTGGAAGGCGGGCGCAGGGATTCAGAGTTATCACACACCAACTGTATGTTTTTGGGGTTACTTTAATAATGGTACCTACAGTGAAGAAATGACACTGGGCAAAATTTTCTCCCAGCCCTTCAACCAGCTCTTTGGGTCTGACACACCAGTTTTCAAAGGGTTCAGATCCTCTCTAGATGCTAATGTTATCATAGAGTAGTTGGTGTTGCTGATACACCGGTTAAGCTTGTTCTATTTAGCATTCATAGAGAAGGAGAGATTGTCTTGGATAACCACCCTGGTACCAGAAAATAGGGATGCTGCCCCAGAACCTGACACAGCACCAGAGACTAGGGAAGCTGCCATAGAGCCTGACCCTGCCTCACAGCCCACCTCAGAAATAAACCACTCAGATTGGTGTGGGATAATAGAAGATACACAAGATACTGAAGGAGTACATCTGCCCAGCTGGTGGAAAACCCTCCCCCCCTGCCTCGAAGAGGGATAATCTAATGGTGCAACAATGGGATCCTCAGATGTTACAACCGTCTAGGTTCCAGATGAATCACAAAGGCAGTCATAGCCAGCAGCAGTTGCCCCTGTGAAAATGAGGAAGTCTAAGATGAAGTCAAAGAACCCACATAATAAGTACAAGAAAGGAGGACCCTCACAACTCGCAGGGGAGCCAACGGTTGAGATCATCACCAAGTCCCTGACGTACGAAAGTCTCTGTAATCCACACAAGGACATTGTGTGACAGAGGTGTGAGGCATGTACAACCTTGATACTTTGAGTCTGGGAACTTAAGGGTACAGGCATGCAATAGGATGCTGAAGAGGTAAGGAATTTGGGACCCTTGACCCAAGATTGAGGTGTGAATCAGGTATTTTTAAGGGAGCCAGGTTCCCTTTCCCTCTAGGAGTGGCTTTTAAGGAGTGTAAGAAAGAGGTTTTTCCACAGAGAGAATGCAAGACCATCATCATAGAATGCACTGGAAGACCCTTGAGGAAGGGATCCAACAGCTGAGAGAAGTGGCAGTATTGGAGGTACTCTTTGGGAGGAACGAACAGCATGAGAATGACCCTGACAAGGTCAATACACCACCTTCATTGCAATTAATGCCAATACCAACCAAGAGACAGTGAGTTCTGTTGCCAACAAGCTTAGAAATTACAAGAGTATGATCAATGGCCTGAAGCAGGCTCATGTCTCTGCTGTAATTAAGAGCCTCCAAGGCAAGATGAGGGAGGAAGTGAGGAGGAACAGTTCTCATATGGCACCAATGTGAGTCACAGGCTCCAAAGTCAGAACCCAATGTCCCCCAGCCAGGGAGATGGTACACCTCACAAGCTGACCTGTGGTTCTTCTGTGTGACCATGGGGAAGACATGGGAAGGTGGGATGGGAAACCCACTTCTCTCCTGGCAGCACAGGTGTATCAACCTGAGGGAACCACTAACCAAGGGAGTTCCACTAAAGTGAAGGTAGTCTCAACCTCCCATGACAGAGCTGCTGGGTATGATCTGTCAGAACCCCTTGAAGGAGCTTCTAGTATGTATGCCCAGGAAGAAAATTATAACCAGGGCTAGAGGGGGCCTTCCTCTAGCCAGGAAGAGGCACAGGAAAACTGGGTGTTTTGGACAGTGTGGATCTGATGGCCTGGCACATAAGAGCCACAAAAATATGAAGCGTTAGTTGATACTGGTGAGCTGTGTACCCTAATGCCATTGGGACATACTGGGGCAGAACCAGTTTCCATGGCTGGGGTGACAGGGGGATTGCAGCAATTGACCCTGTTGGAAGCTGAGGTGAGCCTGACTGGGAAAGAGTGGCAAAAGCATCCTATTGTGAGCAGCCCAGAGGCCTTGTGTATTCTAGACAGAGACTTCCTCCAGAATGGCTATTACAAAGACCCAAAGGGACGCAGGTTGGTTTTTTGAGTAGCTGCTGTAGAGGCAGAGGGCATTAAGCAGTTGAACACCTTGCCTGGACTATCAGAAAACCCATCTTCAGTAGGACTCCTGAGAGTGGAAGAGAAACAAGTACCAATTGACACCTCAATGGTGCAGCACCGACAGTATGGACAATAGAGATGCCATGATCCCCATCCACAAAATGATCCGTGAGCTAGAGAGCCAAGGGATGGTCAGTAAAGCCCACTCAACCTTCAACAGTCCCAAGTTTGATAGAGAATGGAGATTGACTGTGGACTGTCGTGCCTTGAATGAGGTAACCACCGCTGAGCGCTGCTGTGCCAGACATGCTGGAACTCCAGTAGGAGCTGGAGTCCAAGGCAGCAAGGTGGTATGCCACTATTGATATTGCCAATGCATTTTTCCCCATTCCTCTGGCAGCAGAATGCAGGCCTCAGTTTGCTTTCACCTGGAGAGGCATGCAGTACACCTGGAACTGACTGCCCCAGGGGTGGAAGCACAGCCTCACCATCTGCCATGGACTGATCCAGGGTGCACTGGAAAAGAGTGAGGCTCCAGAACATCTGCAATATATTGATGACATCGTTGTGTGGGGGAACACATATATGGAAGTATGTGAGAAAGGAGAGAGTCATCCAGATTCTGCTGGAAGCTGGCTTCGCCATCAAGAAGAGCAAAGTCAAAGGACCTGTGCAAAAGATTCTGTTCCTGGGAGTAAAGTGGCAAGACGGATGGCGTCAGATTCCCACTGAGGTCATCAATAAGATCACAGCAATGTCTCCACCTACCAGCAAGAAGGAAACACAGGTTTTTGGAGAATGCACATTCCTGAGTACAGCCAGATTGTGAGCCCGCTCTACCTGATCACCCGTAAGAAGAACAGTTTCCACTGGGACCCTGAACAGCAACAAGTCTTTGCCCAGATCAAGCAGGAGATCACTCATGCAATAGCCCTTGGTCCAGTCAGGATGGGACCAGAGGTGAAGAATGTGCTTTATTCTGCAGCTGGGAACAATGGCTTGTCCTGGAGCTTGAGGCAGAAGGTGCCTGGGGAAACTCGAGGCCAGCCACTGAGATTCTGGAGCCGAAGTTACAGAAGGTCCAAAGCCAACTACAGTCCCACAGAGAACAAAATCTTGGCCACCTGTGAAGGAGTTCAAGCTGCCTCAGAGGTGATTGGCATGTGAAAAAAACTCCTGGCACCTCGACTACCAGTGCTGGGGTGGATGTTTAAAGGAGAAGTTCCCTCTACCCACTGTGCCATTGGCACCACATGGAGCAAATGGATTGCTCTCAGCGCACCTGTATTAAAAACCCAAATTGCCCTGGGATTTTGGAAGTAATTACAAACTGGCCAGAAGGTGTAAACTTTGGTCTCATTGATGAAGAGAAGCAGGAATAAGTGATACGTGCTGAAGAAGCTCCACCATAGAACCAATTACCAGCAGAGGAAACACGCTATGGTCTTTTCACTGACGGTTCCTGTCACATCATAGGGATGAACCGGAAGTGGAAAACAGCCGTATGGTGCCCCACACAACAGAAGCCATTGAAGGAGAGGGTGAATCAAGTCAGCTTGCTGAACTTAAGGCCATTCCAGACTCAGTGACTAGAAATACTAAAGGTAAAGCAGAAAACAAACAAACAAACAAAACCCAAACCAACAAACAAAAAAAGAAACCAATAAATCATCTGCATACAAATGATCTCTCACAATGAATTGTAAGACGAAGTTTTCCTAGGCAATATTCAGAATCTCCTCCTGCATATGAGGAGCACAGCCTGCAGGTTGCTCAGAGAAATAGTGAGGTCTCTGATAAATGCTTTGGAAGGTGCTGGGGCCCATCATTGCTGGTCACTTTTTAAGCATCACTTTCCATTAGGACAAGATTTGGCAATTCCAAAATGCTGGAAGTCAAGCAGGTCAGAGAGAAGGTCCGCTTGGCAGAGCAGGGATCTTTGGAGCTAAGGTGACCAAAAGGAAAGTGAAAGCAAGGTTGGATTATGTGGGAGGAGTACAGATGTGTGCTGGTCACCACTACAGCAAAAAAACTGTGTATCCAAAGCTCAGTTGGAGTTGAAGCTGTCTAGGGCTGTGTCTTGGTCTACAAGAAAGGTGTCTGCTAGGGAAGGCAGAAAATTTCCCTTAGAATGGAGAAGGTAGAGTGTTACAGGGCTTGCAAGGGTTTTCAGGGTGAAGAGAGAGATGAGAATGTTAATTCCATGTTCAGAAGGCTTGATTTATTAGGTTATGATATATATATTACATTATTACTGTACTAAAAGAATAGAAGAGAAAAGTTCTCAGAAGCTAACTAAGCTAAGAATAGAAAAGGAATGAATAAACAAAGGACTGTGTCTCAGCAGAGAGTGAGACCCAGCTCTGCCATGATTGGTCAATAAATCCAAACATTCACCCAAGATCAATCACGCATCCACCTGTTGCATTCCACAGCAGCAGATAACCATTGTTTACATTTTGTTGCTGAGGCCACAGCTTCTCTGAAGGGGGAAAAATCCTAAAGAAAGGATTTTTTACAAAAGATGTCTGTGAGAGTAAAGCCCCTCCCTCCAAATTATCATAATTTTTAAATTAAGGGCCTCTCAGGCAAAGATATGGGAATAGGAACATCAGTTCTTTACTAGTATGTATAACAAGGCAAAACAAAACGACAATATTTATGGCATTAACAACAAACAGAACCAGGGACCCGGTAACAGTTCCCTTGCCGGCAGTCCCTCTGCCCTTTGGTACAGTTGCTATCAGAGCTGGCAGCAATGAGCAAAAATCCTGGGCTAGTGGGCAAGATATATCAGCACTTTCGCAGTAGCGGGAACTGTGGGGACATGCCGGCAAGGCAGCACGGTACAGGCTACAGCATGGAGAAAATGTAGAGCAGTAACGAAGAAACAGCAGAGGCGGGACAGCGGTGGCCCGGCTCTGAGAAGAGTAGGGAGAGGTGAAGTTCAGGATTCCACAAGCAGATAGTGATCGGTCATTCAGGGCTGAGATACAGTGGTGCTGGTGAATTCTCCTCACAGTAAGATGCAGTAGTGTGTTTGTTAAGTTTATCATATAGCTCCCCCATTTTGTATTGTTCCCCCCGTTTTGTGTAAATGGTTTTGCCCTTCCCAGTTTTCCCGCCATTGGCATTAACTGTCAGTTAAGTTATATAATTCCTCCTCCCCCTTATTTCCTTATATGTGGGCTTTCCCTCCTCCCTGGGCCCAGTCAATCACCCCCCACCCCTCCTAGCTTTCCAGAATCTTCTTCCCTCGGGGGTTGTGGTTGGCTGTGGTCTCGGGGCCCCTCCTTTACTTTGTATTTATTGGTTTCCCGTTTATATCAGTTATGTTAAGTTCATCCCTCCACCCTTCCTTATTGGTTCACTGTAAACCCCTCCTTTGTACACCCACCCCCTTTATAACCTCGTTTCACCCCCATTTCGGGGTCTCTCCCTGGGGTTTCTCCCTGGATGTCGTCTTGGGTTGTTCATTAAACCTGACTTGACCCCATCGAGAGTCCAGCTCCTTATTCCAGTTGCGTTGGCGGTGAGATCAGTCCGCAAGCGAGCACAGCCCGAGGCCCTCAGATGCCGAGGGGTGCTCACTTTGGATTGCAGCTGGGTGTCGGCCTACCCTCTGCTAGCCAGACACTGACCACCCAGGCCAGATACACCCTTGCTGCAAGTTGGCACCCAACGTGGGGCCCAGCTGGACAGCTGGATGACTGGACGCCGGGTCACCAGACCCCACGGACCAAAGTTACAAATTCCTTTGGCCGCCAGCTACCCCTGGTAGTAGCAGACCCCGTTCTAGGGGTAGCGCTCCCAGTGTACCCGAAGCCGCAACTCCAGGCACCTTAGGAGGGCTTCGGCGACTGTGACCATCTGCCCGAGTTTTTGTTGGCAACACCGCTAGATCAGGTAAGCCCTGGCCCTGAGCTGGGGACTCTGAGGGCTTCCCCCCTGTCTTTTTAAGTTTCCCTAGGAGTCCATGCCCTGCTTTGGAGACCGCTCCCAACCTTTTTTCCTTTGAGGGCTGATCCCCCAGTCTTCCAGGGACAGTCCTCGCCCCCTATCATTTTTTGTTTTCTCTTTCCTGTGGGGTCTGTATCCCCAGACTTGGGGCCAGATCCCACCACCCAAAAATCCTTTCTTTCCCCTGGTTGAAACCCCAGACTTGGGGACATCAGGGGGAGCAGGGGTCCGGCGGTGCGTGTCTCATTGTTTTAGTTCTCATTTCCCTCAGGTGGGTGGAGTTTTCCATCACGGGATCTTGCTCCTCCTAAGGCAACCTTGCTTTGAGATACCTTAGGAATAACCATGGGTGCTGGTTTGAGCAAATCCCAGAAAGGAGTTTATTATGTCGTAAAAGGTTTGTTACTTGGGGGAGGGTTTGCTGCCCCCAAGAAAGAGTTGAAGTTGTTAATTAAGTGGACTTTTTCTCATTTTCCCAAAGTCACCCCGGAAATTGTAAAGGAGCCACAGTTTTCAGCAGCCGTTGTGGCAAAATTAGATAGCGAAGTCAATTCTGGGGAGACACATCTATCCGCTGTGGCATATTGGGCGGGCAAAGTGCTAACCACACTGCACCCACCCGGGAATTTGAGGAAAAGCCCATCACGTTTTAGTTTGCTCCCCATTTCTCCCTGTTTGTGTGTTCCTACCCTCCGTTCCTCTCCCTCTTCCCTTCGGCAGGAGCCCTCTTGAGGAATCCTTAAGGCCAGTAAGAAGCAGGGGGTCCACCCTGCCCCTGCTCCCTCGCGACCGGCTCGGCCTCCCCCTCCAAAGAGCCCTGGCCAAGCTCTTCGGAGCTCTCTTCCCGATCCTCCTGTTCCTCTCCCCAAGTCCCCGGTTGTAACTCCCAAGGTTGTGAGGTTTTCTGAAGTTGCCCAAGATGGCTCCCATGGAGTCCAAAATGGCAGAGACGGCATGGTCTTTCCCACCTTTGCCCCTTCTTCTACCCCAAATCCCTTTCTCCCTAAAGCCAACCCCTTCCTTTCCCCTGACCCGTCCTCTTTTCCCATAGCTCCACCCTCGGTTCCTCCCTCTGTTCCAACCCTTTCTCCGCCCTCGGTTCCTCCCTCAGCTCCTCCCTTCACCCCGCCCACGACTGCACCCTCGATTGACCCCTCCCAGGTTCTACCTCGTTATTCCACTCTGCCTCCCAACTCCACCTTGGAGGTGGAGAAAAAAGAGTCGCCACAGCCCTGCTGGTGCCCTGCCCAGGGACCAAGCCCCACCTCAACCTCCTCCAATTCTGGTTCCCACGCTCCCCCTTCCGGTTCCCACGCTTCATATTCCGGGGGTGGGGGTTGGATGACCGGAAGCCGGGACAGGTGCCTTTATTGAAAGCCGCCCCGGTTACATACCAACTCAGCGGGGAGGGGAGTGCTCAGGCCCAATGGGTGCCTATCACCCAGGCCCAGATCAAGGAGCTCTGCAAGACCAAGAGAGAGTACTCCCGGGAATCTGAGTATTTCCAGGGGCTCCCTCACCTGGTTCTTGCACAGGGAATTCTGGTGCCCGCGGACCTGAGGGCTCTCTTCTCCAGCCTTTTAGGCCCAATGGAATTCAGGGTCTGGGCGGGAGAATGGAGGAGGGAGATTGTGGAGGTTCTCCCAATACTTTGGGTGAATCCCTCCACATCTCATGACACCGAGGGCTTGGTGATTTCTGAAGATCATCTTGTGGGCACCGGGCAGTGGGTGAGCGGGGCAGCACAGGTCAAGGCCGTGTTTACCAAACAGCTGGTCGAAACAGGGAAGGCTGCAGAACGTGCATTTTATAAACTAGCTACAACTACCTCCCAGATGGAGGAGGAAGAGATAAGGCAGGGCACGCAGGAACCTTACCTGGCGTTCATGGAAAGGCTTTACAGGTTCGTCGAAGTGCAGGTTCCAGGGGAGAGGGAGAGAGAGGAAATGTTGAGACAGATGGCCTATTACAACGCCAACACAGCGTGTAGGCGGGCCATCCGATCTCTCCCTCGAAACCCCTGACCTACTGTGGAGTAGATGATAGACGTGTGTGCCAGGGAGGTTCCACTGCAAGATCCGAAAGTGCGCCCTAAGAGAGCGTCCGTAGCCTTCGCGGAGTTTCCAACACTGGAAGATCCTGATGCCGCAGCTGCCACCAGGGCCGGACCAATGACACCAGGGTCCGGCAGAAGAACAGTGGCGACTCTTCCTTGCTCGTTCAGGAGCAGCTACTTAAGGGCAACATCGTGGAGACTATGTCTCCCTGGAATTCTCCAGTTTTTGTCATCAAAAAGCCCAATAAAGATAAGTGGCGGCTCCTGACCGACCTTCACCAAATTAATGAAAAAATTGTAGATATGGGGTCTCTCCAGCCAGGGATGCCCTCCCCAGCAATGCTCCCCCGAAATTGGAATCTGGCTGTTGTTGACATCAAGGATTGTTTTTCCAAATTCCTCTACACCCTGACGATGCCCCGTGTTTTGCGTTCACAGTTCCTTCCATCAACCGTGAGTCCCCAGACAAGCGCTACCACTGGCGGGTCCTTCCGCAAGGAATGAAGAACTCTCCAGTGATCTGCCAGTGGTACGTTGCTTCTCTGCTGTCCCCCATTTGTGCAGCCCTCGGGGATGCCGTTGTGATTCATCGTTATATGGATGACATCCTCGTGTGTACGCCCAATGATGATCTGCTTGCCCATGCGCTTGACCTGACAATCAATGCGTTGGTTGAGGCAGGGTTCGAGCTCCAGCAGGACAAGATTCAGAGGATGCCACCTTGGAGGTACCTGGGCCTTGAAATCACCAAGCAGACCATTGTTCCGCAAAAATTGGCTATCCAGATGAAAGTCCAGACCCTAGCGGATGTACACCAACTGTGTGAGTTCTTAAATTGAGTGAGACCCTGGCTGGGCATTTCTACCGAGGACCTGGCCCCCCTTTTCAATTTGTTGAAAGGGGGAGAGGGGCTTAGTTCCCCTAGGGCTCTCACCCCAGAGGCTTAGGTAGCTTTGGAGAAGATCCAAAAGGCTATTTCGGCCAGGCAGGCCCATCGCTACCATCCGGGCCTGCCTTTCAAATTTATCATACTGGGAAAGTTGCCACACCTCCATGGCATAATCCATCAGTGGGACAAGACTCTAAAGGATCAAGGCTTGGGAGACAAACTCTTAATCATAGAGTGGGTCTTCCTCAGCCACCATCAGTCCAAAAGAATGACAAGGCCATAGGAGCTGGTAGCCGAACTGATCCTCAAGGCAAGATCGAGGATCAGGGACTTGGCAGGGTGCAATTTATTGTGCATTTACATACCAATTGAATTGGAATTGGGCCAACTAAAAGTGAAGACCTTCAATGAACTGCTGCAAACAAATGCAAATCTTCAGTTTGCATTGGACAGCTACACTGGGCGTATAGCAGTCAATCGGCTGGCCCACAAATTATTTAATTTGGAATTTAAATTATCTCTAAAGAAGGTCCAAAGCAAGGAGCCCCTGGATGCAGTGACAGTTTTTACAGACACGTCTGGAGCATCCCACAAGTCAGTGATGACTTGGAAGGACCCTCAGACTCAGCAGTGGGAGACATATGTTGCTGTTGTGGAGGGTTCTCCACAAATCGCTGAGTTGGACGCAGTTGTCAGGGCATTCCAGAGGTTCCCGGGACCTTTCAATCTGGTAACAGATTCTGCGTATGTTGCCAGTGTAGTGTCCAGAGCTCAATTTGCGGTTCTCCTGGAGGTCTCCAATCAAAGGTTATTTGACCTACTCACGAGGCTCGTCGACCTAGTGTCCCACCACAAGCATCCCTTTTATGTTATGCATGTGAGATCGCACACTGACCTGCCTGGGTTCATTGCTGAGGGCAACCGTCGAGCCAATTCCCTGGCCGCGGCTGCAGTCACAATGGGCCTACTCCCAGATGTGTTCGGCCAGGCTAAGATCAGCCACCAACTCTTCCACCAGAATGCGCCTGGCCTGGTCCGGCAATAACACCTGACCCAAGACCAGGCTAAGGCGATCGTGGCCACATGCCCACAATGCCAAAAAGATCAGATGCCCGCCATTGCCTCGGGGGCTAATTCCCGAGGTTTGGCGAGCTGCGAGGTGTGGCAAATGGACGTGACACACATCCCTTCCTTTGGTCGATTGTGTTACATCCATGTCTCAGTGGATACCTTCTCCGGGGCTATCTACGCCTCTGCCCACACAGGGGAAAAGGCCGCGGATGTTCAGAAGCATCTGCTTCTCGCATTTGCTGTCTTGGGCATCCCTAGGGCCATCAAAACAGACAATGGCCCGGCATACACGTCCAAGGAACTGCAGAGCTTCCTGCAGCAATGGGGAATAGTGCATAAGACCGGCATCCCCTATTCCCCGACAGGCCAAGCCATGGTGGAGAGGGCCCACCAGAGCCTGAAGATCTTGGCACGTCAGCAAGCGGCTGTGAAGGTGGAGACCCTCCACGTCCGGTTGTCAAGGGCACTCTACACTCTCAACTTCGTTAATTGCTCCTTTCACAACCAGAATCCTCCAGTGGTCCAGCACTTTGGCAGTCACCAGCAGCTGCAGCCTAAAGCCAGGCCGCCGGTCCTTATTAAGGATCCAGAGACCTGGCAGACGGAGGGGCCCTTCGACCTGGTGACCTGGAGGAGAGGATATGCTTGCGTGTCCACTCCCTCAGGCCCACGCTGGATACCATCTAAATGGGTCAGGCCCTTCGTCCCGAAGCAGAGGACTCAGAAAGGGGCTGTGCCACAGGTACAGGTAGCGTGTTGGCGGCGGTGGAGGAAACCCTCCCTCAAAAGGTCGTCTTACTCCTCCGGTCTTCTCCCTATTCCAGAAGAGCCCTCTCCTCCTTCTTCCCCTCCACCTGCAGACCTTCCTCTGATTTTTGAGTCCAGACCCTCCTCTCCCATTTCGTCCCCATTTTCTTCAGACCTAGATTTATTTTTCGGGGCAGAACCATGTGAGTGATTTCTTCATACTTTCACCATTTCTCTTTTGTTTTAGTACATCTCCATGATGGCCCCCACATCGTCACCAATGGCTCCCAACCCGGGCATTCTGCTGCTACTGCTGACGACCTACGGACTCCTGCTGCCATCTTCGGAGCCGTGGGTCATCCCCCAGCCAAAGGTCAGTGTCTGGCGGGCCTTGGCTCAGTCCTTGGGACAGGACCATATTTGCCTCGACACCGGCGCAGCAGAGGACCCGATGTCGTCTTGCCTTGTGGGGATCCCTTTCTCTCTAGGCGAGTTCCCATCCGCCTTTCAGTCAGCTCTTTCCCCTGTTTTGGCCCGGAGCCTTACAATCCTCCCTAGTTTTGATTCTAGCAATGCCTGGAGAGACAGAGTGGTTAGGCTGGATCCTTTACCCTCCGAGCTCACAGAACTACATCTTCTCGGTTCCGCCAACGCCTGTTTGTTTTCAATTTGATTACACCTTTGCCTCTATAGACAAGGGCAGTGACGTGGTCCAACAAACCAAAGAAGAATATCAAGCAAATCAGTGGTGCAGGGCCGTATTAAAGATCAGTGGCCCCACCACCACTGGATGGACCCCATATGCCCTTCCTAGGGGAGCGTTTTTAATTTGTGGTGACCAAGCGTGGGCAGGCATCCCCTCTGGTCTGATCGGAGGGCCATGCACTTTTGGCAGGCTGACACTGTTATCCCCAACATCACCCAAATTGTCAATTGGAAAAAGACAAACATCACGTCCAAATTGGCCAGGTCTAAAAGAGATCTTAAGGATCTCACTGAGGACTGATGATGAAATTACTCATTGGTCTCATTCAAAATCCATTGCTTTTACCATCCTATTACCATGGGTATCAGTGGCGAAATCTCTGGGTGAATTGGGCCGCCTGGAGTGTTAGGTGGCTAAACAAGCCAATCTTACCTCAATTGCTTTATACGTCCTCCTCACAGACGAGGAAATAACAAGGAAGGTGACGCTCCAAAACAGGGCAGCAATAGATTTTCTATTGCTGCTCCATCACCACCACTGTGAGGAGTTTGAGGGCCTCTGCTGCATGAACCTGTCCTCCCAAGCTGAGGATGCCAGGCAGTCAGTGAAGCGCCTACAAGACCTTCTTCACAAAGTGAAGCAAGAAACATCTGATTGGCTGGGGGACATCTTCAAGGGTTGGGGCCTTAGCAGGTGGGCTAGTTCAATAATAGAATCAGTATGTAAAGTCGTTTTAAGTTTGATTATACTTCTGCTTTTGGTTGCTGTGATCCGCAGACTGGTCAAAAGACTGATAACAAAAGTGACAGCACCGAGAGTGAACCACGTCACTGTTCCTTTAAGTGAGCCTGTCGAGTTGGAGGACCTCTCCTCGGAGGCAGAAGAAGCCGTGGATGTGGAGGGGGCTACTGCGCCGCCCTTTGACCACCTATGGGCAGATGGACTCCAACTTGAGGAGGGCAAGGCTTCGCCGGACCAGCCGCGGGTCCCTGCGTTTTAAGTTTTACATGGACTTTTCCGTTCTTTTCTATTTATTTGGTAAAAAACGGGGAGATGTAGTAGTGTGTTTGTTAAGTTTATTGTATAGCTTCCCCATTTTGTTTTGTTCCCCCCGTTTTGTGTAAATGGTTTTGCCCTTCCCAGTTTTCCCGCCATTGGCATTAACTGTCAGTTAAGTTATATAATTCCTCCTCCCCCTTATTTCCTTATATGTGGACTTTCCCTCCTCCCTGGGCCCAGTCAATCACCCCCCACCCCTCCTAGCTTTCTAGAATCTTCTTCCCTCTGGGGGTTGTGGTTGGCTGTGGTCTCGGGGCCCCTCCTTTACTTTGTATTTATTGGTTTCCCGTTTATATCAGTTATGTTAAGTTCATCCCTCCACCCTTCCTTATTGGTTCACTGTAAACCCCTCCTTTGTACACCCACCCCCTTTATAACCTCGTTTCACCCCCATTTCGGGGTCTCTCCCTGGGGTTTCTCCCTGGATGTCGTCTTGGGTTGTTCATTAAACCAGACTTGACCCCATCGAGAGTCCAGCTCCTTATTCCAG
This sequence comes from Melospiza georgiana, assembly GCF_028018845.1. Taxonomy (NCBI): domain Eukaryota; kingdom Metazoa; phylum Chordata; class Aves; order Passeriformes; family Passerellidae; genus Melospiza; species Melospiza georgiana. The sequence goes on along the minus strand of NC_080465.1, from coordinate 60,578,740 downwards.
TTGCGTTGGCGGTGAGATCAGTCCACAGGCGAGCACAGCCTGAGGCCCTCAGACGCTGAGGGGTGCTCACTTTGGATTGCAGCTGGGTGTCAGCCTACCCTCTGCTAGCTGGACACTGACCACCCAGGCCAGATACACCCTCACCGCAGTAAGCAACAGCCTAGCAGTCCGCCTCTGATACTGCAAAGCGAGAGAGGACTGCCCCCAACCCCGTCTCCTTTTTTACCTACTTCCATTCTCGCAGTGGTATCTCTGCCCTCCCCGTCACCGCCCCCTGCGCCCCTCTACTCCCCCCCCCCCACCAGAGAAACTCCCAAAACCCAAAGGAGTTCCCCCTCCTCGCCATCTGTGCTTATTAGCAACTCAATGGGAACAAAATTCCATATTTAACAAGGAAAGAAGAGAAATAAATCAACCTCCAACAGACTGTTGCAACAATAAAAAGAACTTTTAAAAATATGTTAACAGGTAAATGTAGTCTAGAAATAGATATTAGAAATATCATTGGCCAGTCACATCATGGAGAGGGTCACTTCACTGAACAGGGACTTACACAAATCAGAGATGGTTAAAGCCTTCTTTGCTTTGGAACCAAGGGAATAACACAAAGCTCTGTCAAGGAGGGTTAAGCTGTGCTGGGCCAGGAGTTGTCTCAGGGTTACCAGGCTTGTGATGGTATTGTAGTCTTCTGAGACTGAGTCTGATTCCCCCTGTGTTCTCAATGCCTTTATGAAACAGGAAAATATATTTCTGAATTACACTATTAAGGCATTAGAAATCATTATGGTATTAGAAAAGATGAACTAGTGTTTTTATTATTTTTCTTATACTAAAGAGAAAGTGAGTATCTTCATCAATACACATTTTCATAGATATTATATCTACAATCTGGCATGAAAGCATGAAATTAAAACAGACTATCACTGAACTGAGACAAACACTGACCCATGGCTGCCCCCATGGTATTGGAAGCCTAGATAGTATTTCCACAAGCAAAGCATGAGATGTTTGAGTCACACTAAAGAATTAATAAAATTATCCCTAATCAAAACACAAATCTCTCCTCTAACTTTGTTTTGCAATGTGGAAACAGTGTTGTCTACTGTAAAATGTAGATACTATAAACTTGTCTGTGGTAAACGTATAAAATTATGCATCAATAGATGACTTAAATCAGCCAGGAATTAAGGAATTAAGGTCATTAGAGAAGGTTGGGAAAAAAAAGACAATCCAAGACCATATCCTAACTTTTCTTTAACCTCAGTCTTCAATCATGTGGTTTCACAGGAAAACATAGGACCAAGCAAAAGCAAAAATACTTCCAATCATACCCAGAGATTGTTCAAACCTTTCAAAACAAGTTGATAATCACAATAAATTTGAATACACTTTCAGTATTCTGAAGATAAAACCATGAAAATACAAAAGTATTGAGAGGGAAGAACTAAGTGAGGGGGAAAAACGAAGAATGTAAAGGGTGAAATGGCTCATCTCACTATTTTGAGCGTGGTAAGAACAGCTACAGATTTGTATTTTCTTGTCAACTTAAGGCCTATTATTCAGAATTCAACAATAATTTTAATGCAGAACACCAAACCTTTTGAATCCCTGCCAAGCATGCAGCATCAGGATGTGATGCTTTCCACAGCTTTTCAAGAGCCATTTGGACCCACTATATACACAGCACCTGACAGTGACTCAGCTTCCTGCTGGGAATGGGAACTGGACTATTGTGTGGTACTATACACTTGTCAAAATTTCTGGCACCGGTGCACTGTACGCCACTAAAATGTTTTGATTTGCCAAGGGAAAAGAGGCTGACCTGCCATGTTTCAGATTTTGCTTCTCTTCAGCCTATGAAAATAGTAAATCTCATTTGTAAGAATCTTTATAGAGGGAAAATCTGAGGCTAATACTGTAGAAAGAAAAGTGAATTTTGTTCAAGCACATAATTTTTTTATAACAGGCAACAGGGTTGAAGTGGAAGTATTAGAATAAGTAATCTTCATCATCACTTTCCCCCTGCAGAGAGAACAAGAAAATATAATGGTTACTGGTATATTGCTCTGCATCAGATGCTGACAGTTACAATTTTACTTCCATTTTAATTTTCTTCTATGAATATGCTGCTCTCAGCAAATGAATTTTCTGTTTGAAGACATAAATTCCCATTAGGATCATATTTTAGGAGAGCAGCAACTGCATATTTTTGTACTGTTAAATTATGTAGTCACTACAGTCTAGTTAATTTAATAGTTCAGAAGTATATGCCGGGGGAGGGGAAGAAGGGGATCTCAGTGCCCCTGTTTGTCCATCTCAATTACTCTTATGCTCTAAAGCAAGAGAAGAATATCCTTTCTGAAGAGAATTTACTTACTTCAACAAGACCTGGCTCCAGGTTATAATAACAAATAAACACTTAGAATGCCAGATAGTGGAATCACAGAAAACTTTGCTTTTAAATGGAAATTAAAACTCAGGATTACCTGAGATCTGCATTGAAAACTTCACCTCAAGTTGCCTGAACAAGCAAAAGTTGTTGGATAAATGCAGTTGCTTCTACCTTGAGTATTTAAAATGGAGCTCAGCTACCTGCATGTACTCCAGTTGGACACTGTCGTGGGTTGACAGCCTTTATCCCAATATCGTGTGTTGTGTCTGGCAGCTGTGCCTTTTCTCTCTTCCCCCCCCGCCCGGCCGTCTTGCTGCGGTGGGGCGGGGAAGAGAGGGGGGAGTGTTTGACCAGGTCCTTTTTTGCTTTTGGCTTTTGGCTGCTTGGGTTGGCTAGCCGCTTTGCTTGCTTGCGTTCTGCTTTTTGCACTGTTTTTTTTTCCTTTTCTTTTGTTCCCTCTTTCTGACCCTCCCCTGAAGATACTGGACCGGCTCCAGACCTGACCTGAGACGTCCAGGACACCTGGAGCTTGCGAGAGAAGCTTGGCGCCCTTCACAACACAGTCTGTTTTCTTTTCTTTTCTTGTGTTGGGGAGTGTTCTTTTGTTACTTGTAAATAAATAGGTTTTGTTTTCCACTTTGCTCCTCCGAGAAATTCCTTCCCGAACCCGGTATGGGGGGAGGGGTGGTTGGAGGTTTGTTTTGTTTGGGGGGCTCCCTTTTGAGATTTCCCCTAATTTGTCCTAAACCAGGACAGTATATCTTTTGGTGCATTGGCCGGGAAAACGAAGGCCAAAAAACAGTGGAAAAAAACCCTATAACAACAATATTTTGGTTTTGGTTATTTTGTGGGCATATTGGTGATTCATAATGTCATTTGGAGTGGAAGCTTGCCGGTATTTCTCGTCCCTAGGGGTTTTTGAAGTTTTAATACCTTTGTGGTCCCTAGGGTTATTTCCTTACCCAAAAATAGCTCTGGTGTTGTCCCTAATAAGTAGCTTTTGTAAGCGGGGGGCACTAACCAGAATAGTCATTGTGCTGGTCTTATGTGTGATGATGTGTCAGATAAAAATGCTGGACTTTGTTTCAGGAACGTATGGATTGTTGTTATGGCTGTGTACTCAGTTTGTTTGGGGAGAAGAAGGGGAAGGGGCTTTTCAGCCTTTTTCTTCCTTCTTCTCCTCCAAATTGTTGACATCTCTATTAGAAAATACTGAATTTCCCCTGAGTTTGAAAGAAATCATCTTTCTGGCATTTAATTTATTAAGCCTTTTCTATACTGTCTGGAGTGTGTATAAAATGAAAGCTGAGATTTCTAGAGGGGTTAGAGACACTCCTGACTCAGGAGTAAAACAAAGCAGGAAAAATCTTGACTGGAGTGGGAAATGGGAGGATATGGGCCAGACTTTAAAGGAATTTTCTGATCCTATTGACTGGGATTTTCCATCTGATCAAATTCAGGATCCAGTCGAGGTGGCAAAGTATTTGAGGGAGAAGTGCCATGGTAATACTAAGGAAGAAAGGATTACTGCAGTGAGCTGGGCCTTGGCATTTGTTTACCATACTCTGCTAGATACTGTGGAGCAGCAGATAGCAGAAAGGGAACAGGGAGATAAGTTAGTTACTATCCCAGTGACCCAGGCTGCAGCTAACATCCCAGGCTCCAGGCTAGCAGCTGAATCAGACAACAGGCCCCAAACCATGGCTGTTGCAGCTAATACAAGAGGTGGAAAGTGTAAAGGCAAGACTGATCGAAAGGTGGAGGATGATGAGGATGATGCGACCGATCGAAAGGTGGAGGATAATGATGATGATGCAGGAGAAGGACCCTCACCAAAATCACAGGCCACATCAAGGGGCACAGAATCTGGAGCTAATATTGACTCCTTTTCTCTGAAGGACCTCAGAGGCCTAAGAAAGGATTACAGATGACAACCTGATGAATCTATAATTAGTTGGTTAGTCTGCCTTTGGGATGCTGCAGGGGAGGTTACGATTTTGGATGGTACTGAAGCGAGGCATTTGGGATCCCTGTCACATGATCCTGTCATCGATCAAGGTATCATGAGGGGGGCTAACCCTCACAGCCTCTGGGAACGGGTCCTAAGAAGCGTAGCAGAACGATACCTGTGTACGGATGATCTCTATATGCAGCAGACATGGTGGAAGACCATAGAACAGGGGATCCAACGCCTGAGAGAGATGGCGGTGGCAGAGCTCATTTTCTCAGATGATACAACAACTAGGAATCCGGACCTGGTACCATGCACACCTGTAATGTGGAGGAAACTTGTGCGACTTGGGCCACCTGAATACGCTTCTGCCCTAGCAATAATGAAGCGGGATGATACATATGAGATTGTGCTTGATATGGCAAAGAAGCTTTGAGCGTATGCAGATGCTGTGCATGGCCCAACTCATGCCAGAATTGCAGCAGTGGAAACCCGACTGCAGAAACTAGAGGACAAAATAGAGGAGAATCATAAGAAACTCTGGGAAGAGATTAAGGAGGACCTTATTCAAATCTCAGCTGTACAAATTAGAGGCCCTGGTGTCCAATGCTGGCGCTCCTTTGATGGGGAGAGAAGGTACATCCCATGGGCTGAGTTATGGGTTTTTCTGCGTGAGTCTGGAGAAGACATGAGGAGATGGGATAGAAAACCCACCGCTGCTTTGGCACAACGGGTGCGTGATTTGAAGAAAAGAGAAAGTATTACCAAAAAGATAGCAGCTCCGGTCGTTCGTAGCCGAGATGTTAAGTATGCTGATGATGATGACATGTCCGATCCCCTTGAAGGAACTTCTAAGGCATATGCCCAAGGAAAGAAGGACAATCTGGCTTAGAGGGGCCCTGCTTCCAGCCAGGAAGAGGCACGGGAGAGCCGGGTTTTTTGGAAGGTGTGGATCAGATGGCCTGGCACATCAGAGCCACAAGACTATGAAGCATTGGTTGACACTGGATCACAGTGTACCTTAATGCCATCGGAACACGTGGGGACAGAACCTGTTTCCATTGCTGGAGTGACAGGGGGATCACAACAGTTGACTTTGTTGGAAGCTGAGGTGAGCTTGACTGGGAAGGAGTGGCAGGAAGATCCGATTGTGACTGGTCCAGAGGCTCCGTGTATTTTGGGCATAGACTTCCTCCGGAATGGCTATTACAAAGATCCTAAGGGATTCAGGTGGGCTTTTGGAATAGCTGCAGTGGCAATAGAGGGTATTGAACAATTGAATACCTTGTCTGGACTATCAGAGAACCCATCTGCAGTAGGACTCTTGAAGGTAGAGGAGCAATGAGTGCCAATTGCCACCTCAACAGTGCACCGCAGGCAGTACCGGACGAATTGAGATGCCGTTATCCCCATCCACAAAATGATCCGAGAGCTGGAGAGCCAAGGGGTGGTCAGTAAAACCCACTCACCCTTTAACAGCCCTATCTGGCCTGTGCGAAAATCTGACGGAGAATGGAGACTGACTGTGGACTATCGTGCCTTGAATGAAGTGACTCCACCACTGAGTGCGGCTGTACCGGACATACTGGAACTGCAGTACGAGCTGGAGTCCAAGGCAGCAAAGTGGTACGCGACCATCGATATTGCTAACGCGTTTTTCTCCATCCCTCTGGCAGCAGAATGCAGGCCTCAGTTTGCGTTTACATGGAGGGGAGTGCAATATACCTGGAACCGACTGCCCCAGGGGTGGAAACACAGTCCTACCATCTGTCATGGACTGATCCAGGCTGCACTAGAAGAGGGTGAGGCTCCAGAACATTTACAATATATTGATGATATCATTGTTTGGGGGAACACGGCAATAGAAGTGTTCGAGAAAGGAGAGAAGATAATTCATATTCTCTTGGAAGCCGGATTTGCCATTAAGAAGAGCAAAGTCAAGGGACCTGCCCGAGAAATTCAGTTCTTGGAGGTGAAGTGGCAAGATGGACGGCATCAGATTCCTGCGGATGTTATTAACAAAATCACTGCTATGTCCCCACCAACTGATAAGAAGGAAACACAAGCTTTCTTAGGTGCTATAGGTTTCTGGAGGATGCACATCCCTGAGTATAGTCAGATTGTGAGACCCCTTTATCTGGTTACCCGCAAGAAGAACAACTTCCATTGGGATCCTGAGCAGCAGCAAGCTTTCATCCAGATCAAGCAGGAGATCGCTCATGCTTGGTCCAGTCAGGATGGGACCAGATGTGAAGAACGTGCTCTACTCTGCAGCCGGGAGCCATGGTCTGTCCTGTAGCCTTTGGCAGAAGGTGCCTGGCGAGACCCGAGGCCGACCATTGGGATTTTGGAGTCGGAGCTACAGGGGGTCTGAAGATAACTATACCCCAACAGAAAAAGAAATCTTGGCCGCCTATGAAGGAGTCCAAGCCACCTCAGAGGTGATTGGTACAGAGGCACAACTCCTTCTGGCACCCCGACTACCGGTGCTGGGATGGATGTTCAGAGGAAAGGTTCCCTCTACTCACCATGCCACCAATGCTACTTGGAGTAAGTGAATTGCCCTCATTACGCAGCGTGCTCGAATTGGGAAGTTAAATCGCCCTGGGATCCTGGAAATAATTACAAATTGGCCCGAAGGTGAAAGCTTTAGTGTCGCGGATGAGGAACAAGAGCCAGTGACCCGGGTTGAGGAAGCTCCGCCATACAATCAGTTGCAAGCAGAAGAAACGCGTTACGCTCTATTCACCGATGGTTCTTGTCACGTCATAGGGATGAAACGGAGGTGGAAAGCAGCTATATGGAGTCCCACTTGACGAGTTGCAGAGGCTACTGAAAGAGAAGGCGAATCCAGTCAATTTGCTGAAATCAAAGCTATTCAACTGGCCCTAGGTATTGCAGAGAGAGAGAAGTGGCCAAGGCTCTATTTGTATACCGATTCTTGGATGGTAGCCAACGCTCTATGGGGATGGCTGAAGAGATGGAAAGAGGCGAACTGGCAGCAAAGAGGAAAACCAATTTGGGCTGCGGAAGAGTGGAAAGATATTGCTACTCGGTTAGAGAAGTTACCTGTGAAGGTTCACCATGTAGATGCCCATGTCCCCAGAAGTAGAGCTAATGAAGAGCAGCAAAACAACCAGCAAGTACATCAGGCTGCAAAGATAGGGGAGTTGAAGATAGATCTCAACTGGGAGCATAAGGGAGAGTTATTCTTAGCACGATGGGCCCATGATGCTTCAGGCCACCAGGGTAGAGATGCCACCTATAAGTGGGCACGAGACCGAGGGGTGGATCTAACCATGGACAGTATCTCTCAGGTTATTCATGACTGTGAGACGTGCACTGCCATTAAGCAGGCCAAGCGGGTGAAGCCCCTCTGGTATGGGGGGTGGTGGTCCAAGTACAATTACGGGGAGGCCTGGCAGATTGATTATATCACACAGCCTCAAACCCACCAGGGCAAGCGCTATGTACTAACCATGGTAGAAGCCACCACGGGATGGTTGAAAACCTACCCTGTGTCTCATGCTACAGCCCGTAACACTATCTTGGGCCTTGAAAAGCAGGTCCTTTGGAGGCACGGTTACTCCAGAGAGAATTGAGTTGGATAATGGAACTCATTTTAAAAACAATCTTATTAATACTTGGGCTGGGGAACATGGCATCGAGTGGATATACCATATCCCCTATCATGCACCAGCTGCAGGGAAAGTGGAAAGGTACAATGGATTGTTAAAAACCACCTTAAAAGCATTGGGTGGGGGGTCTTTAAAAAACTGGGAGCAGCATTTGGCAAAAGCTACCTGGTTATTTAACACTCGAGGTTCCACCAACCGAGCGGGTCCTGCTCAGTCTGAGCTCCTTAATATAGTAGATGGGGATAAAGCCCCAGTGGCCCATGTCAGAGGTTTGTTGGGAAAGACAGTATGGATCAACCCTGCCTCGAGTACAGACAAACCCATCCGTGGGATTGCGTTTGCTCAAGGACAGGTTATACATGGTGCATAATGCAGAAAGATGGAACAACACAGTGTGTGCCTCAGGGAGACCTGATTGTGGGATGAGACTCATATATGAATGTCATTGTTTGTTGAATGTGAGACAGAAGGAAACTGTAAGTGTCAAAGGTCTGAGCAAGTAAGATGAGAGGAATGCGTAAGTGTCAAAGGTGTGAGTAAGTGAAATGAAAGTTTTTATTGTATATTCACGATATGGGATAAGGGGTGGAGTGTCGTGGGTTGACAGCCTTTATCCCAATATCGTGTGTTGTGTCTGGCAGCTGTGCCTTTTCTCTCTTCCCCCCGCCCCCGGCCGTCTTGCTGCGGCGGGGCGGGGAAGAGAGGGGGGAGTGTTTGACCAGGTCCTTTTTGGCTTTTGGCTGCTTGGGTTGGCTAGCCGCTTTGCTTGCTTGCTTTCTGCTTTTTGCACTGTTTTTTTTCCTTTTCTTTTGTTCCCTCTTTCTGACCCTCCCCTGAAGATACTGGACCGGCTCCAGACCTGACCTGAGATGTCCAGGACACCTGGAGCTTGCGAGAGAAGCTTGGCGCCCTTCACAACACAGTCTGTTTTCTTTTCTTTTCTTTTCTTGTGTTGGGGAGTGTTCTTTTGTTACTTGTAAATAAATAGGTTTTGTTTTCCACTTTGCTCCTCCAAGAAATTCCTTCCCGAACCCGGTGTTGGGGGAGGGGTGGTTGGAGGTTTGTTTTGTTTGGGGGGCTCCCTTTTGAGATTTCCCCTAATTTGTCCTAAACCAGGACAGACACACACATGGGTAGTCCCTTCAGATATCTCATTAAGTGAACTTTATTTTTCAGATTGCTGAGGACATAAGTCTTTCAGTAGAGCTTCACCCAAACACTCTGAAGAATCTCCACAGGAAAACATGGCTCATGTTAAAATAAGCAATATGCCATTTTCCTAATCATGTTATTTAACCATCTACAAGTGATGTTAAGTACTATTCTAAAAGGATGTTATTGTTCTGAAAAATAATAATGGACCTAATGAGCACATTTTTCTAATGGTCCTTCTTCCTCATCCCAAAAATTCTCCCTATTTCTAATTCTGTATAACACATTACAAGTACCACTTTCTAAACCAAATCATAAAATAGAAATGCAAGGAAAATATTTTGTCTAACACAATGTGAAAAAGTTATGAGATAAAACGAATAGCTAGCACTTTGCTAGTTTCAATATGAAAGTGAAGGACAGTAGAATACATATTGGGTGGACCAGGCAATTCATGCAAACCACCGTGGAGTTCAGGATGAATTAAATGTCTTCAAAGTAAGTCTAAACTATTCAAACAACAGAGTCTTATAAACAAGATACTACCTACCATTCACTATGTATAAGATTTCACACTTTTTCACAGAGCACAGAATAACAGCATCCAGCCATGATGCTGGAGTCCAGGTCAGTTCTGCTGACCACAGTACTGGAAGACACTGACTACATATAAACAAAGTAGACAAACCAAAAAATGGAAAAATTAACTACATTGCTGTTGTCAGTCTGGTTTAGCTTGATAATTTTTCAAAATGAAGTAAACCTAGTCACTGTGACCGTACCAACTTTAATACTGCCCTCTATGTACACAAGGGATATAATCTTGAATTGAGACTTTAAGTATCAAATGCCATCACAAAACAATGTGCAAAACACAAGTTGCCTCAAGCACTGACATTGAAGAGTAAGTTCCAAAAGACTCGTTAACGTGTAATTATAAAGATGCAAGGTATTACATACCAATGGAATATTCACCAGAACTATAACACAGTTTTTTTCCATAATCATTCCTGCACCAATTTAATTTCTTCTTTCTGTGACTTCTCTTGAAATTTACTTCATGGTACAATAATCTTCATTAGCACGTAGCAAATAACAATAATAATATATTCTAGCAGAATAGGGAACAACACTAGTGCAAAGCTAATTGAATACAAACACCTAACTGGAATGTGTAAAAAAATTTCCTCCTTTTTACTCAGTTTTATGATCATGGGAATATACTTCTTGTATTCATGGACACTAAGTACTTTTACTAAGTAACAATGGGCTATAACTTACCTATGTGTTTCCCATTCTCCATTATTTATGTGGCTTTTGTTTTTAGGTGACAAATATGTCTTAACTCCAGCATTTGGGACAGATGTTCAACTAGATCAAATTTTATCCAGTCCACATTTCTCATCATATTCACATGTTCAGATATCCATGTACTCTCACTGAAATCATGAAACCCATAGAAAAGACTATGAAAGCTATTGAAACCAATTGCAAAAGCAGTTAATTCATTTGCAGTAGTAGTAAGACTGCCCTGCCTTATGGATCTTACTGCATTTTTCAGTAGAAGAGTTTTTGGGATATATCTGTTTTCTTGAGTACTTGAGCTGATAAGGAAACTCTCAGAGCCTTTTGGAGTTCCAAATTTTTATTGGTATAGTAGAAAACCCACCCTTTTTTTTCATTGCCTGTTTTGCTAAAAAGCTCTATTGGACATTTTCTGAATACTGAAGTTACCATTCTGGGAATAGTTAAACAGACACTTTGTTTAGTTTTTAAATTATTTTTTTCAAAATTTTGATGCCAGTTATGTGAGCAGACCTAAGCAAGTGAGATTTATTAGGTTTCAGAATGACACAAGCCTGATGAAATTTTTTTCTGTTTAAAAGTTAGAGTTGGCCACTAAGGTGTTGAAAAAAACTAAATGTCTTAGCTCAGTCTGTCTAAGAAGCTACTCAAGAAGTTTTAGTATCTTGTTACTTGGTCTCCCATGCAAAATATAAAAGTGCTTTACAGTTTCCAGAAGCAGTCCTCAAACTATCTGGAGGGATACTGACTAATGCAATGAAGGTTTTTCTGTGTTCTCATAGAATCAAAGAATTATCAAGATGGGAAAAGACTTTCAAGATCATCTAGTTCAACCAACACTGTCACTGTCACCACTGACCCACACCACCCAGTGCCAGATCCACGTGTCTTTTAAGTGTACCTTGGGATGGTGACTCTACCACCTCTCTCAGCAGCCTGGTATAGTTCCTGACCACACGAAAATTGTTTTCTAGTACCTAATCTGAATCTCCTGTTGTCATGGTTTAGGCCTGGCACAGAGCCAGTGCCCCCATGAGAATACCCTCTCCCTGGTGTCTGCTGTGAGATGTGACCAGGAATAAGCAAAGCAGGCTCCAGCTTAGAAATAAAGAAAACTTTACTAACTAAACTACAAGAAAAGAAGGGAAAAAACTATAAGGGAAAAAATTGAAAACCTCACAAAAAGCACTTTCCTCCTCCCCCCCACCAAATTTCCCAATTCAATACATTCCCCCAAATCACCAACTCCCAGTCCAGCACCACCCTTTAGAATACTCAGTCTTCAGTTCATGAAGAGGAGTCCTTCTTGCACCACAGGCATCCCCTGGAAACACGCTGAAACCTCGTGTGTTTCCATGTCACTCAGCACTGCCCTTTTGCATCGTGACATCTTGCCTTCCATGCCCAGTGCTCTCACCACTGTGCATGGACCAGAGTTGCTTCTAGGGTTGTCTTTCAAGGATGCCTTGTCTCACTCCAAAAAAAAGGCACAGTCTCTCCTTTGGGACATCTGTCCCCCCCAATTTTTCATCCCCTGGGGCCGAGGGGTACCCACAATAAACCCTTCTGGTTCTGAGGCACGGTCTCCCCCTAATTGCAGTCTCTGTGTCACAGGAAAAAAAAATGGTTCAGTCTATGGCCATACAAGAAAAGTCCAGCCAAAAGGCCACTCTGTCATCTCTCCCCCACTCAAGAGTCTTCTGCACTTCCCTTATGGCCCATTCCCTCTTATCTCTTATCTCTCTTCTCATTCAGCTCCAGGAGGATCAGTATTTTGCAAGGTCTCTATCAGGCAAGAAAAGGGTTAAAAATTTCAGTCTCTGCCTGTCCCAGAGCTCCAGAACTCCCACGCTGCCCTGGCCAGGCACCTTCTTGCCGCACTCCCCCCTTCTCCTCCTTGGCCGGCTGCTATCACATTCTGTTGCTGGCTCTCCCTCTCTCTCTCCTGGGGGGCCGGGGGTGGCTGCCCAATGTCTCTTGGTGCTCTTTCACCCTTCCATCCTCAAGGGCCTCCTCACCCCCCATCTTTGTCCAGGCCCAGGCCTACCACAGGGCTGCCCCTCCCCCGCCCAGCAGCAGCAGCTGGGCAGGGGAGGGAGATCTGACCTCTTCACCTCGAAGTCCCAAGAGAAACTCCCAGGGCTGAAGGTCTAGTTTTTAACCCCTGTGTGTTCTCAGAGGTGTGTCCGAACCCCACTGGCTACATCAGGTGCCAATATCAAAATCTGAGCACCCATTGGTTTGACCACAGCATCCCAGAATTCCTACTTCCTGGTCAAACCAGCACACCCGTGTATCAGCTTGAGGCCTTTGCCTCTGGTTCTCTCTGCAGGCACAGTAGCAGGGACCAATCCCTCTCTCACTGCAACCTCCTGAGCAAAGGGCTTTTTAGCTTCTCACCCCACCAGTGAGCAGGCTGGAGTTGGGAAGGGACACAGCCAGGACAGGTGACCCCAAATGACCAAAGGGATATTCCAGATCATATAGCATCATGCTTTACATATGAAGTTTAGGGAAGAAGAAGGAAGTGGAGGATGTTTGGAGTGTTTAGCTTCTCATCCCAAGTTATCATTGTAAGTGATATAAACCTGTTTTACTGGGGATGGCTGAACGCCTGCCTGCTTATGGGAAGGGGTGAATGAATTCCCTGATTTGCTTTCTTTGCTTATGTGACTTTTGCTTTACTTATTAAACTGTAGTTTTCTCAATGCTAAGGTTTTTTCACTTCTACCGTTCTAATTCTTCCATCTTCCCACCAGAACGGAGTAAAATAGTGGCCCTTTGTGGCTTAGTTGCCAGATGAAGTTAAACCACAACATCTACTACATACTGCAATATTCCCACTACCAGGTTTGTTTCCGGGAGATTCTGTGCCTATGCAATTATCAACTGTATGCCCTTGTGTTCTGGTAGACAAAAATAACTTATTTACAAAGCTCTTCAAATGGAGGTCATTAACTTGACTATAATAAAATACATCATCAATGTAATCTTCTTAATATCCGATATGAATTTGCCTGTGTCAGATTTTCAGCCTGCACTTGTTTTGTTTCATTTCCAATCTCCTGACATAGCTTTTTCAGCATGTTTATTTGCCAATATCCTGCACAAACTGCTTCAGCTCACTTATTGCAGGTAATTACTTCAGTTTTGGAGCCTCCATTACCTGACACCTTGCCATTTGAAGGAACAGCAAGACATGCTTGAGTAATGTGAAGTGCAAAGGTAGAGATGTGGATTTGCTTTATAATGGAGGCTTTTCCTAATATTTGAAACCAAACTCTACATCAAGTGAATTAAAATGTGACAAGTAAGACACTTTTTAAAAATGACTAAGTAGGAAAAAAATTTCTGAAAAGCACTAATTTTCTATCTCTAGCTTGCATTTCTGTCATAGCTCAGTCATTTCTTACCCGGTTTATAGGTTACTAAACCCTTTCAGTTTTGTGACAGAAACTTTCTCCAACTAGATACATGGTACACACATCACACAACACACATCAAACAACTATTTTTGCAATTTATCTAAGCACCCTTATTCCCTTAAATAATGAGCGAAACCTTCACAGACTTCAGACCCATACTTTATGATTTTATTTCCATACAAATGAGATACTTCCTTCATTTTGTGTCTTTTAAAGACAATCTCAGAATAAAATACTGGGGGCAAAACAAGGATCAATTGAGCCCAGAAATTTTTTAAGGTACCTGAATAATTTGGAGAGAATGATGATTTTTCTGGTTTATAGTTCACCTTTCCTCAAGAGCTCCACTTAATACTAAAAATTAATATGTTAATTACAAAAGCTCAAAGATTAATAATGATCAGAAAGAAACTTTATATGTACCACTTGTACTTCCATTTTGGGCATTTACTAAGGTATTCTGTAGACTGGAGAGGAATTATAACCAGTTACCAACACTTCCATTATACAGACTTTGAAAGGCATACACATGTGTAGGCTATCCAAATTCGTAAGACTCCTCTGTATAGCAGAGTCATTCTTCTGGCTGGATTTTCCCATGGAAGCAGCACACAAATAATTTATTCCCAATTTTTTCATCATATATTACTGAGATACAAGAGTAAAAGTATTCCTCAGTAACAGTAACTTTCTAAAGCTTCTTTTAATCTAACATTGATCTTTTTTGCCTGTGGATTTCTGTCTTTTGGGGGAAAAAACCTCCACCCATATAAAAACAGAGCTGTACAGTGAGCTTCACAGACATGTCATGAAAAGAAAATAAGTCATAAACAAACATATTCCTTTATTTACCACAAAAAACAGAATCCCTGCCACTGCAAAAGCAGAAATCAAGCCAACAAAAGGCAAAGTTAGACTTTCATTAACTGAGTATTTTTGCAAAAGCTGCATATTATTGCTCTGCGTTGTAAAAATTGTGATATTGCATGCAAAACCCAACAAAATTGTCTGGTTTTAGCAGAAACAGAACCATCTGGTGGGGAGGGGGAAAAGCACACACACACAATAAAAAATCCACAACAAATAACTGAACAAAAAAACCTCCACAAACAAACAAAAAAACTAAAGTTTAATGTCTTACTGTATGTTTGTCTGTCTTAAAGATTAAGACAGTCTTTTATACTCACTAATTCATAAAAAGAAATACTACTTAACCCATAGCCCTTTTTGATGGATTTCAGACACAGATGTTTTTCAGTAATTTTCTTACAGTTGCTTACACCTGAACCTACCTTAAGGTAACTGCTTTAACTACCAGTTCTTCATACTGTCATCATCTCAGTAATGGTCAACAAACATGTAAAACCAGCTAATAAGCTGCAGCATTGCTAAGGTTCCCATGTTTCTGTCCATAATCAGTCAGTAGATATACTTTGGTCTACTGTGTTCATAACCAACATATTTCAGGTTCTAATATTCTAACATGCTTCTAATCATGTGCAAAGAGACCTCACAAACCAGGCATGTATACAAAATATTTTAAAGTTTTAAGTAATTATATTTATGGTAGCCACATGCATAACAAAGTTCCTATTATTTTCCCCTTTCTCAGTATTCACAACACCAGAAAAAATGTACTCTTGTCATTGCAAGTAAATTTTGGTGTTAAGCTATTAAATTTAGAGAAGTTTTCAAACAAGAAGAATTAGCTTTTTTAACAGTGGCTTGCTTTCGCTGTCCAGACAGAGGCTGAGGTTACCCTATCATCATCCTTCCTCTTCAAATGAAAGAAAATGCAGTTTGCAGTCTTGGTTTTGAGATTAAAAATCCATATAACAACTAAGAAAGTTTAGATCAGTTTAGTCTCACCTCTAACAGTTAATTACAGTCACTCCCTTGTAAGACTCATGGAATCCTATATATTTACTGGACAAAGGCTCTAATAAACTTTTGGATAATTCATTTGCACTAGCCATATAGGGCAATGTACCTAGTTTTAGAAGCTTACTTTTGGTTCACCGATGAATTACAATGTTTGTTCTACTACAATGTTTAGTTAGACAGTCTTGTTTACAGTAGGATATGTTTCTAAAAGTAATCATGCTAGTTAGAAGACATAACTTTCAAAAAGTTATGTTAAATCATCCTTAGTTTGGACAAAACTTGAATTTCTAAAACCCCAAATCTGTGGTAATTCATATAACCTCAAAGACAGAGTCCATGAATTTAACAGTCCAGCCATTCTAAATAGCAGTTCACAGAGCATGTAAAAATCACAACTTCTATTTGAAATGTTCTACCACTGCTACCATGAAAAGAAATATAATCACCCAGTGAGACATACACAGAATATTACTTGCTAAAGGGTTGTTTAATATTAATATGAAATACAGGCTGATGTTAAACAAACAACAAAACAGCAACAAAACCCAAGAAAATAAACCAAAAAACACTGTGCAAAACCAGATAAATCTCTGTCATTGTAAGAACACATATAGAAGCTTCACATCATAAGGTGAATGGGGCAAAAGTCTCACCGACGACCATCTCACAGAAACACAGAATCATTCAGGATGGAAGACTTGAGATCATCTAGTCCAAACCCTGTGCTCAAGGAAAATCAGCCAGAATAGATCACTCAGAATCATGGCCAGTCAGATTTTAAAAATCACCAAGAAAAGCTTCACAAATTCCTGGAAAAACTTATTGCAGTTTGACCACTTTCACACTTAAAAATTTCTTGTGTTCAGAGGAAATTTCAGGTGTTTACTTTGTGTGCACTGCCTCCTAACTGTCCAGAAAGCTGAGAATCAACAACAGTGTAGTTTTTACCTCTTCAACTCCCTTTAGCTTGACCTGCTGGCCAGAAGAAACTTCCCTAGGTTGCAGTATGAATGATACTCCTGTTCCTTAATTTCCTCTGTAGTCCTGCAGCACACCCATTCCAGTGAGTCTGTAACACCTTTGTTCTGGAGAACCCAGAACTAGTCCCAGCATTCCAGATGTGATCACACTAGCACTGAGTAAGGACAGCATCACTTCCCTAGACCTGCTGTCAGCGCTTTGCCTAACAGATTAAAGACATCCCTGGCCTTTTTTTGCAGAAAGTGTGTGCTGCCTTGTGGTCAGCTTGTCCACCATGAACTCTTGGGCTTTCTCTAAAGGGCTGCTTTCCAGCTGGGTGGTCCCCTACATATTACTGCTGCATGGGGTTATTCTTCCCCCAGGTGCAGGCTTTGCTACTTTCTTGAAACTCATGAGGTTCCTGTTTGCCCCTTCCTCAGTTTTGTAAAGGTCCCTCTCAACAGCAGCAATCAGCCAGTCTATCAGTCACTTGTCCACTGCACAATATATCCCATCATTCAGGCCATCATAAAAGAGTTGAATTTTACTAGCCCCTGTATTGATCTGTGGGGTTCAGCACTAGAGACTTGATTCAACCTGGATTCATGCTTTGACACTCTGGGCACAGTTACCAGGTCAGTTTTTAGCTCACCCTCCCTGTCTGGATACATACAACACACTTCACTGTGATGTTTACCTTTGCTTTGTGAAACCTCTGGCCTCCACGACATCTACTTGCCTCCACTATGTATTTCTGTGAAACAAGGTAAATGGATATACTTCTATTTGGCCTGTCTTCTAGTTACTGTGATAATCCTAAACCAGCAAGGGAAATCTTTAATGGGTCATAAAGCCAGATTATAAATTACAAAAGCAATTCTTCCTTCTTTCTCCTCCTAAATAACCACTCCAGAGCAAGACTGCTGATAACTTCTTCAGAAGAGAAGGCTCTCATTGCTCTGTCCCACAAGTTTTGTAATTTATGCAACCACATTAAGCAGCAGAAACTAAACTATGATCTCAGAGTCTAGGACAGAACAAAAGAGACAAGTATACCAGTTGAACTACAGTACTATATGTCTTTTAATGATCTGCTACACCCCACACAAACCATGTCAGACTTAGAAAATTAATTCAGAGTTTTAGGCCACACTGCCAAACATTAAGGAAGATCAGTATTTCATTCTTTCAGGGCTAGTTAATCTCTCGCTAGGAGCCCATTCATCAGGAAACAAGCACCAAACTTATCAGGAGACATTCATCTATATTGAAGCAAGCAAATCCTGCCCTTTTTCTTCTCTCCCTCAAAAGCCATCAAGTCTTGTGCTTTCACATAGGGTACAGTGAATTTTTTTTTAATTTCCAGAATCTTTCTTTACAAACAGAGGATCTTCTTCAGTTGCATATTTAACCTCTACCTAATTTAACAGCTATATTTAGAGAATTAGATGAAACTTGAGCCATATGTCATAATCCTTTGTTCTAGCACTTGTTTAAAAATCTTGACTGAGTCACTGAACACAGTCCTTGTAACCCAAGGAAGAAGGCACACAGTTTCATAAGAGTGACATGAACAGCCAATGCAACAGGAAAAAAAAATACTACCAAAGTAAAGCAAGTGTAGAGGGTAACTTACTTATTAAAATTTTCCTGTCAATGTTGAATGATACTTCAGAGGTAGGCAACATTGTTTAATGTCTGGTAACAGTGGCTAACTTGTGACCAATTGCACTGTGCTATACAAATATGGCTTTAATAACATGACTCATAACTTAATAAAACTTAAGTCAGAAAGAAAATGAAGCCATATTTTAGTTTTGACGCTTCCATCCACATTCTTGCTAGCCCTTCATCACTGTGTTTCTTGGAATCAAGAAGAACTCAGTCACATTTGGAAATGACAAAGCATACACAGATGCAGTAAGAAAATAGGTTTTATTTTAAAATTTTATAGAAGCATTTTTAGGTTGCTTAAATAAAGCAGCTGGGCAGCAACTTTCTGTATATAATCCAGACAAACTCAAGTACATAAATTAACAAATACTTTGATTTTACAACCCAGCTATTCTATCATAACTATTGACATCTTCCTACAAATATTAAAATATGAACTTATGCCATTAAGATAACATGTAAAAATATTTCTAAAACACAGCCAAACTCACACTTTGCGAAGTGTTCCTACAGAAAAATCCCCAAAGGCACTAGCCCAAATTATGTGCACATTAAGTCCTCTCTAAACATACACAGTTCCCTTCAATATACCAAGTCAATTGTTTTCTCCCACTACAGTAACATTTAGGGATAAACACAGCTCAGTTCACTTTATTTTTCCTGTTTTATGATCAGAGTATTCCATCTTACTTCAATTAAATTTCATACTAGACTTTTAAAATTAGACTGCAAATTTCAGTGTGACTTCTTTGGACAGCCACAATGGAATACTAAATGAATTAGAGAATAGCACAGATTCAAAATATTTCAAGTTCTTCAATGCTGAATATGATATTTTATATTTAGGCAACGGTGTACAAGAACTTTGGTACAAGTGTTGTAATAATGCTTATTTTTACAGTTTTCTTTCAAAAGTCCCTGATTTGCTCATAATTTATGTGTGTACAGCAGATATCTTTTCTGAAGTCTTTTGTTGCAGGGCTTTAGTTAATGGTGGAGGCTTGTAGAAATACACTGCCATGATCACAAAGATGATTGTGATGATTTTGCAAGCAGTACCTGAATGCAAAGAACAGGAGAGTTTTTATCACACTCACTTTCAGCAGCAGAGGCAATGTTTCACTCATTTATAAAGCTTCATATGGTGAGTTACATACATCCTGTAAGACTGAAATTCACAGCCTTCATTTAAATGTACTCTACGTGAATGACAAAGGGCAGATAAAGACAGTCATACAGCTGAATTCAGACCACTCACCTGCCTGCCAATTTTTGCTTTGCTCCTGTATTTCTTCACCCCATTCTAGCCTGAAGTGCAAATCTTTCTTACTTCTTGTTTCAGTACTGCAATTTGTTATATCAGTATTCTCTTTTCCAGAAACTAAAGCTTCCCACATAGAATATGTCTTAAGTATTCTCTGGTCAGATGTCTTAGAAGGCTATAGAAAGGTGTTTGCACAACTTGGAAGGCCAAGGAGAAGGGCAAAACCAGAGGGATTGTATTTGATCACAAATACGCCTTGAGATCCTTATCCTCAAGTTGTGACTGCTGCTTTTTCAGTTTCAGGATTAGACATCAGTACTTCAGCTCACACACTGTAAATATCACAGTTGCTAGAAGACAGGACATCAGCACTTAATCTCATGCAAGCTTAGCCTACACCCTCTCTCCCACTGGCATATATACCACACGTTTGAAGGGAACAAATTGTTAAACAAGTCAGGATTTTTTCGGACAAGTGTTCAGACATATTTTCAAGAACTTTTTATAAGTTACAGAAAAGAACTGAGATACAAAAAGAGAAAGAAAGCTCCCCAGACCTTAACTGCCAACACGCAACCCAGATAATCACAGAATGATTTGAGTTGGAAGGGAATCTAAAGTCTGTCCAACTCTTGTGCTGGGGGCAGGCACACCTTCCACTAGATCAGATTGCTCAAGGCTCCACACCTTGAATACTTCCAGGCATGGGGCATGTATAACTTGTCTGTGAAACCTGTTCCGATGCCTGGCCACCCTCTCAGTGAACAGCTTCTTCCTAATATCTAACCAAAACCTACCCTCTGAGTTTCAGTCCACTACCCCTTGTTCCATCACTATTCTCTCTTATAGAGTCCTTCTCCATTTATCTTTCTTGTAGGCTCCCCTTCAGATACTGAAAGGCCTCAATAAGGTCAGCTTGGAGACTTCACTTTCCCAGGCTGAACCAACCCAATTCTCTCAGCCTTTTCTTTACAGGAGAGGTGCTCCATCCCTCTCATCATCTTCACACTCCTGTTCATGCTCACTGCCCTGAAGACAGACTGAAGTGTGAGCCAGTCCCTTAAAAATCTAGTAAATAAGTATGACAATGAAGCAAGATCAAAGACCAAAACGATTTTGTGTAATTTTAAAGGAATTTTTAAAGTAATGTTTAGGGTTTACTTACTGTGGTGTTTCTCCTTCCGCAATATTTTGCTGATCATTTATGAAAGTAAGTTAAAAAACACTGCTGCCAAAAATAAAAAGTGTAAGGTTTTATATCAAAATAATCCCCACCTAGCGGACAAGGTCAGTATATATATTACCTAGTATATGTATTTAATATAAAAGACTTACTTATGCCCATGAGCAAATAAGCCATTCTTTCATTGTCATATACCCAGCAAGCTCCTTTAGTTTCACATTCATCAATATCCCACAGAGTACAACTGTTGTCTATAGCAGCACCAAACAAAATTGGTCCAGGAATAGAACCTAAAAAACACAGCAACACATTAGAATGTTTGAGTTACTTGACATACTAGTTTTCATGTGAAATGCTAAGCTGGTGGGGAAGATAAAATGGGAGAACCAGACACTAAATGTAACAATTTTAATCAAAGTCATAGGCTTCATATTACATAGTAAGTCTGCACCTAGCAATGCTCTCAGTTAACAGGTAGGATGCAGACAGTTAATTCATTATACAGCTCTCACTTTGTTAAGCAAGAAATTTATTCAAAGACTTGAGATTCTTAACTTCCTCTGTATTAACTGGAAAAAAATAATTAAAATCAATGGTGAAAAAACTAATCAAGAAATCAGGAATGTAACTGAAAGGAAAAAAGTTCCTTTCTTCTGACCATACACACCACCCTGTTCCAAATTATGAGAACTAAAATATAATTATGTTAAATGTTCAGTTACACATTTCTCCCTATTCCTCATATGTAGCAAAGCTTCCAGTAAAAAAATCACCAAAAAAAGCACTGTTTAAAATTATTCTTGTACAGATTTTATTAACTCCATGTGATTTTTGTGTGTTATAATGCACAAGTGTATTGCATCCAAGTACAGCCAATTTTAGAATAAACACACCAGGTACATCACTGCATGTCTACCCAACTACCCAAGGCCTAAACTCTCCTAGAGCTAACCAAGTAGCTATGTCCCTCACTAGGTCTTCAGCCTAAAATCCCTGTGCAATTCTTAAAGCCTACAGCAAAAAAAGGTCCCGGTAAGTAACTCTGGTACTGCCTTCTTCAGCCATAGTACAAGCAGTGCAAAAAGTTCTATCACTCCACAGTGAAGTCAGGAGTTCGAGATCTAGCATAAATATCTGAACTCTGAGTTAAGTCAATCAGAGGGACCCTTATACAACACTGATCACAGACTTCCAGCTTATTTCTGCCTGTGGGGATGTTTGTTTTATTACACTTTATCAGCAGAATAACTTATATTAATCACAGTTTGAATACAGCAAGGCGGAAATCATTACTGCGAGTGTTAGATATGTAATCTGAAAGGAGAGGGAATGGCTACAGTACTAAATATTGGCATGAAAGTCCAATCAGCAACTGTGTCTTGTCCCAGTCTTGAATTAAATATACCATTCTTAAACTGTCTACTACTAAAACAAGAATTTTCATTATGCCTGAGAAAATTCAAATGCTTGTGGACCAGAAAATACATATGCTTACCCTTGTTTTACTTAAAAAAATTCATCTGTCCTACTGAAATGCTGGAGATGCTTAGATATGGAATTAAAGTATTATACTTCCCACATTATACTCTGTAAATAATTATGTACAATTATCTATCTTAAGAAATGCTGAAGTTAGTAAAAGACATTTTAAAGGAAGAAGAAGAGGAAAGGCTCCACATATTCATTTTTCTTTTAAACTTCTGGATTTCAGATGTTACATGAAACTGTTTTCTATTACATCAGTTCTTCTTATCTCGGTTTTCAGAATAGGCCTTCTTCTGGGGAAAATAGCACCAGGTGTGTTTTACTGACAGAATGGCAGTTACCTCTATTTGGCTTGTGCTTTTAAGAGTGAGAAAGGCTAAAGAGAGCATTCATGCTCTATTAACAATGAATTTGAATCCAGATGTAACCTTACAAGTGTATTCCCTAAGCCAATGACAGACTGCTTCAAGCGCCCCTGAAAGTTTTTTAAGGCATTATTTTAAAGTTGAGAAAAAAATGTCAAATAAGTAGATTACTCAAAGGCATTATGTTTCAACAAGAATGTCATACCCAGTATTCGCAGAAACAGTAACTGTACTCCAAGAGCAAATGAACGCTGTTTATCTGGCACACATCTGTAAAACAAGATTTGCAGTTTAAGACAGAGTAAACAATTTCTACTTCTCTGCTGTGTGAATATGCTTTCTCTATATACTCTTTTAACCTGTTAAATGCTGAAGGGTTTATAAATCCAGTGTGCAGAACAAGTAACCCAACTATTTAAAATGGTGTTTAGATAAAAGACTGAAAAAACACCAGTAGCCCATCAAGAAATTTTAGATTTAACTAGTTTAACAAAATAGTATAAATAAAAAGGAAGCTTGCTATCAGCGTCCTGATATAAACATTTTTTCCATAGAATAACCAAGGAAATTAAAATAGTGTTAGGATGCAATCCAGAGCTACTATACAAAAAGAAGTAAGTGTTGGATTCTATTATTTATAAAGGCAATTAAGAGAAGGAGAATGAGTTCCACATCATGCAGTAGATTTTTTCTAGCAGTAGAACACTGTCATGAATATATGAATTTATGTTTGAAATTGCACAAAAAAGGCTTACAGAAAAGACATTGGAATATACTGTAAAATTTACTGACATTTTAGCTATTTAAATTAGTCTTTGAAAATTAATCTACTTACAGTCCTTTTTTTCATAAAAAACTGTTCCACTATTTCAGCTGAATTATATAAGGATTCAAATATCCAAATGTTACTGCTTAGAATTACTGAAATAAAACTATGTCAGCTCAAATTTGAAGATAATGCAGAACTTTATGCTATTCTGCCTCCACACTAATGACAAGCTGTTAATTCCAGATTTACACCAAACCTGGACACGAGGCTATTACAAAGCACTGTTGGTAGGATGTTACTGATTTCCTCAGCCTCTCGCCAAAGGGCATCTAGCCACATCCTCACAAAGCAACATGCTATTGCATCATGGTTATCTTTTAACTGGAAGTATTAGAACTACAAGTCAAACTTGTAGTTTGACTTCAACAAACACAAAAGAGCTCTGAATTCAGAATGAGAAGCACATTTTAAAAATAAAAACAAACAAAAACTATATTTCATGCATATAAGCTTCAGCAATTTGGAAGACAGCAAAACCTCTGGTTAACTCACTATCACATTTTATATTAGTGACCACCATACATACAAAATCAGTATCATGGGAAATAGTCTACAGTTCTTGACAGACTACAATTTTTCAAGCTAGAACTCTGAATTGAGACAGGAATCTAAGGTAGAAAATAGAAGACTAATTGTTATTTTGTCCTTTTCCTGACACAATTTGAAATGCCCACACTATCAATAGGCTAGACAAATATTTTCTTGATCAAAGCACAAAGCACATTTATTCCTTTTTGCTTCAACTAAAACAGTCAAGAGTGCTCAAAATTCATAAAATGGACTTAGCTTCACGCTACAGAGATTTTTTAAAAATAATTTCAAAACTCATCTACTAACAAAAGTGAACAGTGGTATGACTATGCTCTGTTTAAAGTACTGCTTGCTTACTACATAACCTTGTTAAAATACTGCATTGCAAAGCAAAAGAATTAAGTATTTCACTGACAGTAGTTTTCAAAACAATGTCACCTTTCTTGCAGACCAAAAAACGTACCTGAGAATGGCCACGGTTGTTGGAGTAGTAGCCATAAATGTAAAAACAACAGTAAAAAAGAAGAAGACCAGGAATAAAGGTAAAAGTTTGCATTTTGTTGGGCATTTCCCAGGAACAGCTTCATAGAGAAAGTCTTCTGAACCATTTCTTCTTTTTGATTTCCCAATACAGGAACAGTTGTGGTATGTCTACGAATAATTTATAAGACAAAATTTAGCTCCCAGAATGTCACAAAATTACACCTTTTGGTAAATTTTCATTACATTTGCATCACAGAATACAAGAATAAACATTGACTTTACTATATGGGAAACAGTTAATTTCCTGATGAGCACATGAAAATAAGATTAATTTTTAAAACTGGCTCACCAGAATTTGACTGATCCACCTCACCTGAGCAAAAGGTATTTTTGGATTTTTGACCTAAAAAGACAGTGACAGCCTCCATTTTGTATGCTTTGTAAGCTTTTAGCTACACTCATAAAAAAGTTGCAGAGGTTAGAGGCAAACCATATGCAGAGAGGCAAGCACTACACTTCAGACTTTAACAGGAAAGAATAGAAGCAATATAGTACCACTTCTATATGCAGGTGAACAAATAGAATATGCTCTTTAT
This sequence comes from Melospiza georgiana, assembly GCF_028018845.1. NCBI lineage: Eukaryota > Metazoa > Chordata > Aves > Passeriformes > Passerellidae > Melospiza > Melospiza georgiana. Next base: position 60,553,623 of record NC_080465.1, on the reverse strand, counting down.
CTAAACTCCCAGAGTTTGTTTTCAAAGAAAAATATAACATGTCAACAAAGTGTGAAATTTTGACTGCAAGAAGTAGTTACTCTCCTGCATTTTCTTATGGATAATACCTTCTCTCATTTTCCAATATAAAAGTATAAAGGCCTTTCCTGGGTCAGCTTGCTTTTTGGATCTCTCTATACTGCTCCCACATCCCTTCTCAAGAGTCTATTGTACTAGAAGAGATAAGCACAGAAAGCCCCTCAGTTCCAGGAAGGCTTGATAATAACCTAGGCACTTTCACAGCTTACCATTCCTGCATCAGGGGCTACTGAGATTCAAGTTTTCAAAACTCACGGAAGCAGGTTGTCATGTATATGTATACAATAAACACTGCATTTTGCTTAAAGATCTAGATAAGAACTCCAGGTTCTTCAGAACCTCAAGACAATTGCTGACTTTTCCAATTGTCAATTCTATTTAAAGTACATTTAGATTTAACTTATTTTCAGCATTAGGAAGTCTGGTAGATGTACACTTGGAGAATGGCATCACACAAATGAGAAACACTGTGGCTAACCAGTAAACCCTTAAAACAAAAGAAGGCCCAGAGGTGGGAAAGACTGTTGTGCCCAGAAAACTCACAGAACAACACAGGCTGTGAATGACCAGAAATGTTGCAAAAAAAGCTATATAGAAAACAAACAGCTGTGCCACTTCAGTGAATCAAAAGAGATGTAAATGCTTCTCTCTGAGTTCAATAAGAGTGGAAACATTTTCCTAAGTTAGCCAGACCAGCATGAACATGGGGGGTGGTGAAGGGAAGGAAGTGTAGCTCACTCCAACACACAGTATAAAAAGCTAGACAACTACCAGCAACATTTCAGAGAGTAATGGGCTTGACCTGGCTTCAACCCATGAATACCTTCCCAATAACTGGGGAGGCCCAGCACTGTGCAGTGAACATGTTGAGATCAGCAGTGGGAGTCACACTGGTACCGTAAATGAACTGTGTATTGTAATTGCTGGATTTTGTTAAATACAACCTATATTTGGTATTGGAGGAAGACATCTTGAAATACAGTGCATTTTACAGGAAACCAGAACAAACCATATCAGCTATCTTCATTGCATAAAGTACCTTTTTCATGTTGTTTACAAGATATGAGGCACAACCTGCAAAACAGGGAGAAAAGTACTGGACTTCATCACTGCCACAAACTGGGTAGTATACGGAGCGCAAACACCGGCAGTTTGCATTGCATGGTGCTGTTAAGTTATACAGAGTGCCTGTTCTGAAAAGCAGAAGTTAATAGGCTTTTAAAAAAGCAATTGGAAAACAGAAGATATGTAAACAAGTAAAGCAATATTTATAGCATAATAAATTTTAAAATACTCTATTCATGTTACTTATGCACTTAGTTGTTTAAAAATAAGCATAGTAGTTAGAGCTCTGGATTTTCCATTTATTATACACCTAGGGTTTTTATGCTTTTATTCTACCCAAAGATTATTCCTCCCATTTCCACTTAAAAAAAGAGATTACAAAATACTGCATCTCAGCCCAACTCTTATATCATCCTCCCCCTCCCACTTAGGTATTTGAATTTCTTCCATTTATAATTTCAAGAAAAAAATACAAGATTAAAACCAGTATTTGGAGTTTTTTATTCTACTCATAATACTCCAACATTCTTCCCCTTTTTTGATTTGAGTCCAGTTGCAAAGCCACCTTATTTTTACTATTTCTAACACTGCCATGGAGACATCTAAATTGTATGAGCACAAAGACAACTGTACACGTTAAATGCAGAGTGCAATGACACCCTGAAGGACCTTAAAGATTTCCTCTGGCTGTTTAAGGAATAACTAATAACAGAGTTTACTTTAACTCTTGCACACTATATTTACTTTCAATTTACTTCTAATACAGGTAATCATACGGTTTTATTTGAAGTAGTCCCACTGTACTATTAGCATGAAAGATCACATTGGTTTGTGTGAGGACTGTCCTAAGGCATAACCAGAGAGAATAAAAACATCCTTTGATTTTCAAATTGTAGTTCATTAATAAGTAAAGAATTTTCACAGCTTAAAAGTTCAGTCAGCTAAATCCAAGTTCTGACACTGCCACTGGAGTTTAAATATTGTACTGTAAAATTAAAGTTCCACATCAATTATCTAAAGGTATGCTTATTTGTGAGAATTTGAGATTACAAAAAAATAGTAATACAAGAAATAGTTTATGTAGGAATTAACTTACATACAGTCAGACTTCAAATGGAATATAAGGGACATCATAACTACATATAAAATCCATTTTGCTGTAATTCAGAAGAACTCCACTAAATTAATTTGTGCTTTAAGCCTAAGCAAACTAACTTCAATTCTTCTAAGTACAAAGAATGAACTACTTTGCACCATAAGCAAATTCACTAATCAGATTTGTACATTCAGTGCCTTCCTAGCCTGAGAGGCATGCAAAGCCTAGAAATATTTAATCAATTTGGTAGCATTTGTCCTGTTTACATGTGCAGTGTCTCTTTCCCTGACCTCCAAAGAGGGAATGAACACTTAGTTATACCCAGTCAGAGAAAAATAAAACAAAAAAGATACTCCTGGTTTTTCTAAAAAATCTAGCTGATGAGACTATCAATTGCTCATTAAAAAACTCTATAGGAGTTTTTAATCAAGAGACCCAGAGACACGTGGAAATAAAGTACAGAACAGAACAGAAATAGTCACTGCATTTCTGTTCTTTCAAGTTTTAAGGGAAGCACTGGGCAATAGAATTTGGCAAAAGCAATTCTCTGAAGTGCCTGTTGGACAAAATTATGTTAGTTCTGCTGATAGCCTATTTAGTAATAAATAGTGTTACTTAAAGTAAGATGCTGTTTTCATTAACACAAACAAGTGATCCTGTACTCATAATTCTGAGACAAAATCTGCAAAAGCTTCTCTCACCTTTCTGAGCTATTTTTCAATACGAAGATAATGCTTGCCATGAAGGATTTCTTTAAATTCTCGACAAAAATCTACATCAAATTCTAAGTCAACCCTCAGAGTAGTCTCACAACTTATTCATTCAGAAGCATTTGTTCAGTAGCATGAAGGCAAAGAACTTGGCTGCTCTTGCACAAGTTTACACATTTATTATTTTTTAAAATTTCTGCTTTAAAACAGCTACTGCTTTTAAAACATATTTTATTTCTGTATGGAAAACAGTTTAAGAACTGGCACTGTATTAATGCCACTAACTATTCTGATGCGCACATCCAGTAAAGTATAAGCCAACCAGTAATACTGCATAAGGTAGAAATGAGCCATTTCTTATAATGGATACCAAGAGAAGAGATATATTTCAGGACTGGTTAACTTCCAACTTGGTTAACTTGCTGTAGCTAAGTAGCCTTTAGCAATAGTTAAGCTACATAACTGATAAAGTTACACAAAACTGTAAAATACAAGCTAGTGGTATTTAACTTAGGATGAAAATCAGTTCAGCTGTAACTTTTGTCTGCTGCCTGTTACTATAGGACCTGATATAAAAATACAGGTAATTTCATATACCATTTTCTATACTGTATCTTCAGCATTTTATTGATGACTACAGATTCTTTCGCTAAATATGTAACCATAACCTTGCTGTAGCCAAAATCTGGATTATGATTCACAGTTCTGAGCTGTCTAAGTCATCTGTCGCAAAGCCATATTTTAGTCATCCAATTTCAACACTGGCCTTTAAATATGCTGTCAATTTATATAACAAGTTGTAAAGATGAAATCAGAATGAGTCATAACTTGGGCCTTTTTGGGCTTCAAGGTTTTTTATTTTCTTTCAGCCACCAGTGTATGGAACTTTGTTGATTCATTTTGCATACTTTTGTATACCAGTAAATTTCTACTTTCCACCAACTTGCATGGGCATTTGAGGCTAAAAAATTTCCTCCCCAACCCATTTCCTCTGTTTTCATGGTACATATCATGCTAATGTGTCAGCAAATTGCACCACTCCTCTTCCCCATCTCATTTAGCTTCAAGCGTCTCTTTATGCACTGGAGAAGAACTATGAGATTATGCTTTGATACAAGATAGCAGTATCTAGCCTTTGCGTAAAATGGGGGATTTGGGAAAACAATAAATAGGTATTGGTAAGTTATTTGTCAACTTACACAGCATACAACTGACACCTATGATTTTTTTAGATGGCATGTATCAGTTCCTAAGTACCAGACTACTTGAATTATCTTGCACAGCCCCATCTAGCTCTTTGACAGACCTTCAAACAGCTGCTGTTGCCTCTGTTAATTTATAATGGGATAACTGACCACTTGAGAGCAGACTTCTGGAATAGCTAGTTGCCCTCCTTCTGCTTTTAAATACTGCTGGTGTGTACTATTTGAAACTATGGCAATTGAATAAATATTAATATGAAAGCCAAGAGTGCATTAAAATATATTTACCCATTATATGTTTCAGAGACACCTGCAAAAGGCTCATTCCCACATTTAGCAAATAAGAACACTGTGTTTAATATTAAGGCCACTGTACAGGTGACTATCATGAACTTGATTATGCTTTTCAAATCCATTTTGCGCTTGGAAACCAAGACACCACTTATGACTTGGCCTAGTGCTGCTCCTGGAATTAGTACAAGTCCTAGAGGAAAACAAGACAAGGAGCAGTTACATAAAAGTGCAAGACTTAACTGTGACGCAATTTTATGCTAAGAAAAACAAACATCAAAACAGTTACCTGCAAAAAGCAGTCCATGCGATATTGCTTTCAAACCATACTACCAGAATCTAACTACATGAGCAATTTATTGTACTGTTACATCACCTTTAGCCTTTCCAGAGCTTTAACTGGAAAGTATAATTTATAGTTGTCCAAAACCCAACTTCAATACAGCCAAACTAGATGACTTAGGAGCATTATGGGGTGGGAATGTCTGAACACCAGTAGGTGTCTCCACGAAAACAGAAAATCCTGTTTCATTCTTTCAGTGGTTTTTTGACATGTCCATGTTCTTTCTTATACCTCTGTTATGAACTTGTTAATAAAAGAACATAAACTCTGTTATACAAGAAACACAAGATGCAAGAAGACATCTACTGAAAGATTTAAAGAAGTCTAGATCAGTGGGTCAGATTTGCTGTCATAGTCTATATAGTCTACCATGATTTATCCTCTTTGCACTCCAGATAAATAACTGAGCATTTTTATATGGCTAATGTATAATACAACACAGAACTCAGTATAACTTACACCAACCTGAGACAGCTAACTTTACAAACAGTTCAGGTACAGTGACAAAACTGCCCAGGCCACAGACCTGGGAATTCCACAAACCACAGTCAATGACAGTTTAAATAGTTTCCACAACCATTGGTAATGCTTAGACTAATTAGTTCAGTTCAGGTACAGCCAGCTTTCAACATTACTGTAGGCATTTCTTTAAAGCTGTACATTTAATAGGCACTCTCAATATTTTCAACTCAAAGACATTCAGTCAAGGTCTATGGACAAAAAATGCAACACTCAGCTTTTCACTTCACTCCTAGTCTTTGGTTAACAACTGGGCATATATTCCAATGTGTTTTTATGTAAAATTACAGATTTGTTTTGATGCAATGATACTATCTAATATTGCCCAAAGAAGTAATTTAGGAAGTCTTTCCCAAACACATTTCTGTTGGAAAAAGAACAGCTCAACTACCACAGTTATAGTGCAGCACTCTACAGCTTAGCAAGACACTTTCTATGAATATTAAATCTGCATATTGCAAGCATCTGTTTGCATTATGGACATTTCTGACTTGATCTGGTTGCTATTCTTCAGAATTAATTATGTCAATAACGTGAGTCTACTGAGCACAGCTCTTCCGTCTGATGTTTTCTGTTCCTCCAATACTCAGTTTTTCATAGAAGCTCTCTTCTGTTCTACATATTACTTCTGCATATCAGATAAAAACAGGTGACAGTAACCCAACTACAGCAGAGCCAGTTATATCACAGACTTACTACATATCCTGATCAGTCATTTTATTGCAAACTCATTGTAATGTCAGTGTGGAATTAAAGAAGAGAAAGGCAAAATCAACTTCTAATTTGTGATAAGCACTGCTTTTTTTCCCTAGTTGCCCTTCATCTTGATTGTTTTAGTAGGGACTAAGATACTACTGCTCCTTCAGGCAATTTCAAATAAAGGAAAATTAAATGTTTTTCACCAAGAATAAGAAAGGAATAAACTACTAGTAAACTAAAAGTTTACTAAAAGGAATAAACTACTAGATAAACTAAAAGTTTCAGCAGCATTCAAAATCCTCAGTCTACTCTGAATATGTAGAGTACTTAAGTAGTACTAGAGTATTTAAGGGCAGGCAAGAATAACAAAAATACTGCTCTGATTACTGCATTCCACCTAAGTACATTCACAAACATCTCAAACAAAAAAGATACCCATATAATCTTCCACCTCTAATGTTAATGAAGTGTTCAACACAATATATATATAAGATTTAAAATTAAAAAGCCATATTACCTCCAAGAGTTGCTGAAAAACTTGATGACTTTCCAAACTGATTTTCTATAAACTTAGGTAGAAATGTGGCAAATCCAGTGGCAACCAAAGCTTCTGAGGAGCTGGCTACTATTAGACTCATGAGCACTGGATTCCTCAAGAGTATCTATGGGGAGAAATTATCATAACACTCTGGAAATTATTTGATTTTGGTACCAACTAAAGTCATTATATTTTAAAAGGAGATCCTCTGAAATGGAACTTCAGTAATATGCCTTTCTAACAATCTCAGGCATCAACAAAATGAATGTGCATTAAGTTATCAGTAATATTGAAGTTTTCCCTTTCACAACACAAAAAGCCATTTCTATAGGCCTCTAACATCTGGAAAATAATTTCATTTCTCAGAATATATTCAGTTTTAGCAAATTTGAATTTTTTCTTACCAGGAGAGCCATAGGAAAGTCTTTAAAACTTTGTCCAATATCATTGGTCTGAACCAGTACTTGACCTCCATCATCATGAGTTTCAGGGATTTTTTCAGCCTGAATTTTTGCAGTACCTACAAATGGTCATATTTATCAACAATGAAAACACTGAATACCTGCACTCTTAGACAATGTGAACCACAAAAACTTTTGTTTCCTTTAGTTGGGAAAGTGCTTTCAGATATTACAGGTCTTCTTGCCTGTTTTATTGGCACAGATTTTTAAAGAGATCAATACTGTATTGTTGAACAAAGGTGTTTGTTGAAAGCATTGTACTTTCATTGGACATTGGAAGGTCTTGGCTGCAAGAAGATATTATCAGGGACATCCTAAAAACTTCAGAGTATGCTGAAGCCCCTTTTTTTTAAAAAACATCCTCACATTCTCCATTTCCTACTTTATTTTTTCTTTTTCTCCTCCATCATTTTTCTCCTTCAATATTACCACAGTAAGTCCCTTTGGATGCTCATGGAATTTCTACACTGTTCTTGCTGGGTAACACAGAAGCTTTAAATACAGTCTTGGCTGCTTAGCTACAAGCACCTTTCAAACTTTGACCACAAGTCTCCACACTTAGGTATTTGTTTCCAGTCCAGTCCATCATTACAGAGAATCACAGAATCATGGGCTGATTTGAGTTGAAAGGGGACCTTGAAGATCATCTATTCCCAACCCCCTGGCCATGGACAAGACCACCATACATGAGATCCTCCCTCTAGCTGATTCCTTGTTTTAAAGGCTGCATATTGGAGGGGGAAACAAAACAAACAAACAAACAAACAAACTTGTCCTCAGATTTTAGTCAAAGACAGTTAACTGAGAAACAAAATCAAACAGGAAACATTCGGTTCAGTACTCTATAACCCAAAAATATGAACAAATGTCTCTTTCAAAGTAGCCAAGCATTGCTAAATCTTTACCTGGTAGGTGCTTTGGAAAGCATGAAAACGGTATTATAAGAAGCCAAACTGCAAAAAAGCATGCAAGAAATCCTATCCACCATGCTCCAAGCCAACGTGGGTCATCTTGATCCATCTTTGTACTGGAAAAGTAATTCAGAAAAAGCAGGTTTACCTTTCTGAATTTCACATTTTAGTGAGTTGGAATATTTCCTTTTAATACATTTTAAAATAAAGCCTTTTAATATTGCTATTTTCCTTAGTTTTATATGTATTAAATTTATTGCTTGCTTGTGTAAACCATCTTCACTGGGCAATTATAAAAATACTGAATTCTACCAAATGTAGCCTTCAACTCATTAGTTAATGTCATTCCAATTTAAAGACTATTCTATGGCCCGGATTTCAAGATTCTGAGGCATTATGAAGGTACTGGGAATGCTGGATTTAGAAAGATTCCTCAATCAATGAGTTATACCAAAACCAATTCAGAAGTTCAGAATGCCATTGCATCAATCTGAAGGCTCTAAAACACAGGAAACAAAAGTGCAAATGAAGCTGCTGGTTTAACTATTAGTACAATTTATAACACTTTTTTAAAAAATGGACTATTATTCAACACAAAGATTTTCTAGCAAGCTCTTCTCTAGGAGTTAAGAATTCTAATCCTAATACTCCAGCTCAAGGAAACAGTTCCACAAGACATCAGTAGATGGAGGTTTAACCCCGAATATACAACTAAGCAAAAGGAAAACCATTTTTTGCTACTGAGGTTTAGAATAGCGAATATTTAAA